>NC_061511.1:35201897-35233980 GCF_022539505.1 Lolium rigidum | reverse complement strand
GGGACAAGCGAAGTCTAAGCTTGGGGGGAGTTGATACGTCCAATTTGCATCACTATTTTATATCATAATTTGCTGTTATTCATTGATATATTTCATATTGGGACACAATACTTATGTTATTTCATCTATTTTGCATGTTTCATCATTATTGGAGGATCAAGCACCGGAGCCGGGATTCTGTTTGGAAAAAGCACCGTCGGAAAGCAATATTTTGGAAGATCACCTGTGGAAGAAAATTATACCAAAAATCCTATTTTTCAAGATGACGAAGGAAGCCGAGAAGGAGGAGCCGGGAGGAGCCGGGGTGGGCCCACACCCTAGGGCGGCGCGGCCCAAGCCCTGGCCGCGCCGCCACGTGGTGTGGAGGGCCCACGACCCCTTTCGCCTCCTTTTCATCGCGAAATCCTTCGTCCCGAAAACCTAAGCCAGAAGAGGTACCTCGCGAAGAGTTACAGCCGCCTCTACGGGGCGGAGAACACCAGAGAGAAAAGAGCTCTCCGGCGGGCAGGAATCCGCCGGGGAAATTCCCTCCGGGAGGGGGAATCGACGCCATCGTCACCGTCATCGAGCTGGACATCATCTCCATCACCATCATCATCATCTCCACCATCATCACCGCCATCTCCTCCGCAGCACCTCGTCACCGCCGTAGCAATTTGGGTTTGATCTTGATTGTTTAATAGGGGAAACTCTCCCGGTATCTATTCATACTTGTTGTTGATGCTATTGAGTGAAACCATTGAACCAAGTTCATGTTCAGATTGTTATTCATCATTATATCACCTCTGATCATGTTCCATATGATGTCTCGTGAGTAGTTCGTTTAGTTCTTGAGGACATGGGTGAAGTCTAAATGTTAGTAGTGAACTATGGTTGAGTAATATTCAATGGTGTGATATTTAAGTTGTGGTGTTATTCTTCTAGTGGTGTCATGTGAACGTCGACTACATGACACTTCACCATTTATGGGCCTAGGGGAATGCATCTTGTATTCGTTTGCTAATTGCGGGGTTGCCGGAGTGACGAAACCTAAACCCCCGTTGGTATATCGATGCGAGGAGGGATCGCAGGATCTCGAGTTTAAGGCTGTGGTTAGATTTATTCTTAATTACTTTCTTGTAGTTGCGGATGCTTGCAAGGGGTATAATCACAAGTATGTATTTAGTCCTAGGAAGGGCGGTACATTAGCATAGGTTCACCCACACAACACTTATCACAACAATGAAGATTAATTAGCCGTATGTAGCGAAAGCATTAGACTAAAATCCCATGTGTCCTCGAGAACGTTTGGTCATTATAAGTAAACAAACCGGCTTGTCCTTTGTGCTAAAAAGGATTGGGCCACTCGCTGCAATTGTCACTCTCGCACTTTACATACTCGTACTTTATTCAACTGTTACATCAAAACCCCCTGAATACTTGTCTGTGAGCATTTACAGTGAATCCTTCATCGAAACTGCTTGTCAACACCTTCTGCTCCTCGTTGGGATCGACATTCTTACTTATCGAAGATACTACGATACACCCCCTATACTTGTGGGTCATCATGCCCCCTCTCGACTTGCCCTTCCGCCTACTTAAAGCCTCCGTGACGAAACTTCCAGTACCGAGAGCCACGATACGGAAAACATTACTGAGACGCCGTCGCCGCCGATCCCATCTCGGGGATCCTCGGAGATCGCCTCCGGCACCCTGCCGGAGAGGGAATCATCTCCCGGAGGACTCTACACCGCCATGGTCGCCTCCGGAGTGATGAGTGAGTAGTCTACCCCTGGACTATGGGTCCATAGCAGTAGCTAGATGGTTGTCTTCTCCCCATTGTGCTATCATTGTCGGATCTTGTGAGCTGCCTATCATGATCAAGATCATCTATATGTAATTCTATATGTTGCGTTTGTTGGGATCCGATGAATAGAGAATACTTGTTATGTTGATTATCAAAGTTATGCTTATGTGTTGTTTATGATCTTGCATGCTCTCCGTTATTAGTAGATGCTCCGGCCAAGTAGATGCTTTTAACTCCAAGAGGGAGTACTTATGCTCGATAGTGGGTTCATGCCGCATTGACACACGGGACGATGACGGAAAGTTCTAAGGTTGTGTTGTGCTTGTTGCCACTAGGGATAAAACATTGATGCTATGTCTAAGGATGTAGTTGTTGATTACATTACGCACCATACTTAATGCAATTGTCCGTTGCTTTGCAACTTAATACTGGAGGGGTTCGGATGATAACTCTGAAGGTGGACTTTTTAGGCATAGATGCGGTTGGATGGCGGTCTATGTACTTTGTCGTAATGCCCAATTAAATCTCACTATACTCATCATGATATGTATGTGCATTGTCATGCTCTCTTTATTTGTCAATTGCCCAAGCTGTAATTTGTTCACCCAACATGCTGTTCGTCTTATGGGAGAGACACCTCTAGTGAGCTGTGGACCCCGGTCCAATTCTCTTTCTTGAAATACAATCTCTTGCAATACTTGTTTTTACTGTTTTCTCTCGCAAACAATCATCTTCCACACAATACGGTTAATCCTTTGTTACAGCAAGCCGGTGAGATTGACAACCTCACTTGTTTCGTTGGGGCAAAGTACTTTGGTTGTGTTGTGCAGGTTCCACGTTGGCGCCGGAATCTACGGTGTTGCGCCGCACTACATCCCGCCGCCATCAACCTTCAACGTGCTTCTTGGCTCCTCCTGGTTCGATAAACCTTGGTTTCTTTCTGAGGGAAAACTTGCTGCTGTGCGCATCATACCTTCCTCTTGGGGTTGCCCAACGAACGTGTGAAATACACGCCATCAAGTAGCAAGAACACGTCAATGAGCAAACATGGCGAGGCTGATTCTTGTGATCGGCCCCAAAAATCTATGAAGGGACATTACAAAACCTTCACCGAGCAAGCAACGTGGAGGCCGATTCCAGCAATCGGCCAAAATTATCCTCACCCACCATTCTGCCTGGGTTCAACATGTTATCCAACAGAGCCGATACCATCAATTCTCTTGACAGAATCGGCTCGGGGGGGCACCCAGGTGGATAAAATACGAGGATATGCAATAGAAGCGTCTCATCCTTTGGTGATGGGTATTGGAATATGGGGGCCGATGCGCTAGTCGGCCGTAAAAACAAAAAAAAAATTCTGCAAATTCGAAAATTTTCGAGCACAGCCGATGCAGCAGACATCGGCTTAAGGATGTAAAAGCTGATGCAGCAGACAGAGGGTTTTAACGGAAGAACTCCTCAATGGAGTAGCTGAAGAGCTCGGATCCTCTCTTCAAGGACAAGACCAAGAGCAGCCTGGACGTGCAGATCCACCAAAGGAAAGGAGCCGATCTGGCCGGGAAGAACTGAAGAAGCTCGGGGGGCAGTTCACCTTGAAGGCTCTATGCCCTGGGAAGCCGATTTATGTGCAAATCGGCTGGTTTTGCATAAAAAGCTCCCTCGAACACGATCAAGCCTAGGTCCGTGCAGCTAATTGGCGTATCCTCGTCTCTGTCTTGCCTTGGGTGAGACTCGGGGGGCAACAGGCCTGGTAGGTACTCTGTTTTGGAGAGCCGATTGGAGTTACTTCGGCCGTCACTACATCATGATCTTCTCGGGGAGGAACTGGGAAGGAAAAGCCGTCGTCTGGTACGAGGTTTGGACCGTGTTGGTGCTGCAAGGAAAGGAAGAGACTAGTTTCTCAAATTAGCCGATGAACAGTCATCGGCTACGGGGCTGCAAAACACCACGGTTGAGAAAAACAATAGTAGCCCGATTCGTCACTATCGGTCTTGGTGTGGCAAGCGGGGGGATAGAAATTGGATTAATGAAAGGAGAAATTGGAAGAACAATTCTCATTAATTCAAAGGAGCAGCTTTACAAGAAGAGCCAATGGCTCTCAAAAGAGGGATCTAGTGCCTAGTGCACTGCTACTGCTAGTCCTACTCTACTAGTCATCGCTGTCCTCATCGTCGCCGTCGTCGAGGTCGTCGGCGCTGCTCCCGGGAAGCTCCTCGCCGCTGCTGCCCCAGCCATCGGCTGGAGCCTCCTCCTCCTCCTCGTCATCATCATCGTCCTCGCTATCCGCCCAGCCGCGGAAGCGCTTCGTTGGAGGATACCCAATGGAGGCGGAGGAATCATCTTCCTCCTCCTCATCTTCTTCTTCCTCGTCATCATCGTCGTCCTCGCTGTCCGCCCACATGCGGGAGCGCTTCTTCGGCGGAAGCTTGGCGGAGGGGAGACCTTGGTCCTCTCCGCTTCTCCTCCCTTCTTCTCCTTGTCGAGAGGAGATGGGGAGCGCCCCGGAGCGGAGATCGTCCTCTTCTTTGTTCTTCGGCAACGGTTGGAGGGAGGTGCCTGAAGCAGAGGAGGAAGAGGAAGACATGGCTGCAGGAGGGAAGGGTTTTTTGGTTTGGTGAATAGAGCAGAACAAGGGGATGGAGTGGTGAGCCGTTTGGCACAGATAAATAAAGAGAGTGTGGTGGAGATTTAATGCCATGACGGTTCTCGAGGACGTGATGCCGAAATTGACAATTCATACGAGAGAAGCCCGGGAGACGAGGCACAATGATGGAAGATTCTGCGGCGGTTCACGCTCGCCACGACATGACCCGACGAAAGAAGAACATAATGATTTTGGAAATGTCATTTCCAAAACCGAGGGGGCATGTGTTATCACCAGATTTTGGCTAAATCAGGAGGTGGGCCGCGATCAAAATAGGCTTGGAAGATTACACATGGAAGATCTATGAAGCGGCCTGGCACGGAGGATTTGGGCTAGGTAGCCCGTTTATCTTTAATTATAGTAGATTGTATCTAGGTTAAAAGTTAGAGTTTATCTCGTGCACGGTTTAGTGCACGCCCACATTAGAAAGTCCGCTGGACTATAAATATGTACCTAGGGTTTATGGAATAAACAACAACCAACGTTCAACCACAAACAAATCTCGGCGCATCGCCAACTCCTTCGTCTCGAGGGTTTCTACCGGTAAGCATCATGCTGCCTAGATCGCATCTTGCGATCTAGGCAGCACAAGCCTGCCTACGTTGTTCAAGCGTTGCTCGTACTGAAGCCTTTTTGATGGCGAGCAACGTAGTTATCTTAGACATGTTAGGGTTAGCATCGTTCTTCATATTACATGCTTTCGTAGTGCAACCCTTGCATGTCTAGCCGCCCTACACCTATCTTAGGTGTAGGGGCGGCACCCCGCTTGATCATAGTTTAGTAGATCTGATCCGTTACGATTGCTCCTTGTTCTACAAGGATTAGTTTAATATCCGCAATAGTTAGGCCTTACAAAGGGGGAGGATCCAGCGGCACGTAGGGTGTCGTTCGTTGGCCCTAAGCAGGATGTTCCGAGGATCAACCTCGTGTTGGTTTTTAGGCCTTGTTTAGGATCGGCTTACGATCACCGTGCGTGGCCGCGAGGCCCAACCTGGAGTAGGATGATCCGATTATGCGGTGAAAACCCCACATCGTCGTAGATCTCATTAGCTTTACCTTGATCAAGCAGGACCACCATATATTCGGACACCTCGTCCGAATCATGGGTGGATCGGCTCTTTGAGCCGATTCACGGGATAACTCTGAGAGCCGATCGAGGCTCGTATTTAACGTTTACGTGTGTGCCCTGCAGGAAACTAAGCGAGGCATCATCCACACCTTCCCCGACCAGGTATAGGTCGGGTGGCACGCCTTTGTGATAAACATCGGTGCGTGCGACCAGGAGGCTTTGCGGGCCGTCGCTCAGAGGGACTGGGGCCAGCCGCAGCCCTAGTTGTTCCCGGCTCTACGGTGTTGCCCGTCTCTGCCCGCTAGTGGGTTTCTGACGTCAACAGAGTCAAACGCCGCGGAAGCCACTGTTGCTCTTCATGCGGAGCAACATCATCTTATGAGGGTTGCGGCAGACCAGACCCCGCAAAAGAAAACGATATAACATCATAGTATCGATCTGCGTGACACATTTTCATCGCGCAAAATGTGTTTGGCGTGGCCTGTACCGCGAGTTTAAAGGCCGCGGGACGCGGGATACAGGGTCCACCAGAGTTGCTCTACTGCCCCAACCAGGCCGACTTCGTTCACTTAGACTGCTCATAGTGGGAGTAACATAGGTAGTAACATCACACATATCAAGGCATTTTGATGACATGGCATACTAATAAATGAAGAAAGAGAGTGAGGTGGTAACTAGCTATGTTACCATAACATCACACATCTCAAAACAATATGAGTCTACAACATAATTAATAATACATTGCATGACACCACATCTAAGTTACTACCCACTATGAAGGTAGTAACTTAGACTAGTAACATAACATATGTTACTAGTCTAAGTTACTCTCCACTATGAGCAGCCTTAAAGATAGTTAGTTTAGTTCTGAGATTTTTTGTTTCTGCTGAAGGATTTCTAGTGCTTTACTTTAAAATTATTTATTAATTGCCTTATGTGATGCCAAACGAAATTGAGATATATGGAACAACTAGTGAGCAGAGCGAGATGCTAAGTCCTCTGAAAAGCCACAAGTTTCAGTGAGACACCTATGAACAGCACTATATCTGCATAAGCGTTCCGCTCACTTCAAGTCAGTTATGCAAGCCAATGTAGCTGAATCTCATGAAATAGAAAGCAAATGAGACGCATATAAACATCTTGCCAGGTGATAGCATCGACAGAATAATCATAACTGTTGTGTGTACATAACTGCATGTGAAGCTGAAATGGGCACTACAATTAGTTGAAACAACTTGGATAGGATCATTACTGCCGAGGTATCAAGTATCAACTACTATCGTACGAAAAGCACATACGTATCATAAACACAAACACAGAGCTTGGAAACAAGCTACCAATATACTCATGGGTATGATACAAGTTCTTGCCAGCTCAATTCAGGAAATGGTTCTGTTAACCAATAGAAAGCCATCATTCTCAGACGTAAACATCAGGTGTGGTATTAGAGTCATCTAATTGTGCAACTGACTGATGGGAATTTCTCCTAGATATCGATCTTTAGCATGATGGGTGCACAACCTAGTTCTTGACTTCTTGTCCTATTTAGATTCCCATGAACTGATGATGAGAGACCTTTCCTGCATCCTGGAGACCACTGCTTCTTCTTCCCAGTAATACTGAAGAAACACAAAAAGTTTAGAGCTAAAATTGGCAGCCAATGACATAGCAGCTGAAATTCTGAGTAGCGACACTAACTCATGAGAGTGTGCATCAATCCGAAGAAACACAAAATGTTTGCAGTGAAAATTATCAAAGATTAATTGCAAGATATGTCACTTCTATGATCGTCAAAAGCATGTTGATTTGCATGATTCAAAGAGTCCTAATTCTTGAAATCGACACTTACCCGCTGAATAATGTTTGATAAATTGAAATGAAAATTGCAGAGGTAAAGGACTAGAGTATCATGCAACTAAACTTGGTCTAGTTCCAGCATATGTTGGCCTCCTGTTAGGAAGAGAAGAAGATCTGCATAATACGAACAAACCCTGACAGTTGGCAGTAAACCAATGCACTTTCTAAATGTATTAGGGAAATGTATATTTACTGTACTATACAAAGGGAGTTCACACTGTAATTACAGTTTATTCAAGTTTGACGTTCATGTAAGATGGGAAAAGGACAAAAAATATGATATGTGATCATCACTAACATGACATATACTATAAAAGAAATAATGCAAATACGTATATTAACAGTATCAGGTCAACTTTCCATACAAATGAAAAAATAGCACTTAAACGTCGCATACTTTTGTGTAAAAAGAGATACTGATTTTTCAACACAAGCATAAATTGCTGACTGAAACAAAGCAACTTTCAACACAGTCCTCTTAGACAAGAGACGGTGTGGTAGGAGTTTAGTGCTCAGCTTACTATTTCCCAGTTACAACTCTTGGCAGTAAACTATTTTTCATGACATACCCTGTTGGACATTACAAAGGAACATTAGCCTGGAAGTGGAGCAGCCATATCCAATTCAAGGATTAGGACAAAGACAGGGCACAATATTCAAGCATCAACCATGTCTACCGAACAAGAAAAGGGTAATAATTTCCGATCTAGACCAGACAACTAACATGCCATTAGTACGATTCTTCTGAAAGAGCATCTACCTCATTTAAACAAGATCAGCTTAAGGGATCTGCAATTCGTGGGCATCCAAGGAGTTATCACCACTATGTATGAATTCCAATTGTGCATCTGGAGAAGCCATATTTCCCACTTCTAGCAGCTTGTATTGATCAGCCATACATTCCTTGCCGATCTTCTCACTGACTCCAAACTTGATTTGCTTTAGCACTTTCGCGTTCAATATAAAGAACTTGGCAAAGTGAACAGCTTGCTCATCCCCCTCATAAACATCGAACACCAATTCTTTTAGATGAGTCTCGAGGCATTCGACTGGATCTAGTCGGTTGTACTGATGCGCATTTTTCTTCATAGGTATATTTAAGAATTCCATACACTGGAAAAAATAAAGAAGAGACATATGTTAAAGTAATTCCTACCTGGACAAGATCAAATTTAAACAAATAACTTGTTTGCATGAGGATCAAACGATCAAGTAAAAACTGGAAACCGGAAAGCAAAGATGATACTCACCATGACATACAGCTTTTCCAAGCACGGGAAGCACCTTAAGACATCTATTACAGCATCCAAATCAGGGGAAGAAAACTCGAGAGCCAAAATCTTCACGCTGCTTAGCGTGTTATTGAAGCTTGCTGGGGTTAAACTCTGGAGAAAACAATGGACATATAAAAATATTATGCATGTAACAATGCTGCATGACAGAATCAATAGCAAGAGGTTGCTGCTGCTACCTTTAAGACTAGGTTTGCAATCTCAATTTCCGAGATGCGGCCTGACAAACGGCCCAATATTTGCAGTTTAGGTGCTCTGATCACCCGGATAGTATCACCGCCTTCGCCTGGTTGAGGTAGTATCAGCCTTTCAAGGCAAGGGGCATCTTCGATGATCAGTTCTCCTTGGATTGAAAAACATTTGCAGAGGCCCAGGCTCCTAAGAGTTGGTGAGCTAATGCGGAAGCAACCCACATCCCCAGTGCTCTGTAGATACAGTGACTCCAAGACAGGGCAAGAAGAGAGCACCCCATGGAAGACATCTTCGGAGATGGAAACGCAGCGTAGGTAGAGCTCCTTGAGCAAGGGAAAACTCAGCGAAGGAGGTATCTCCTTGGGGAAATCACAGAAGCTGATTCCGACCAGAACAACGGTCGATGCGCAGAGAAGCACCGATGGTGGCAGTGGGAAACGCTTCTGAGCCGCATAGTCCAAGAGTTCGAAGCTGATGTGGAGCACCTGAAGGTTGGCGAGAGCCCTGGAACGGAACCAGCTCTCGACCTGAGCGGCATCCTCGGCGTACCTCTTCTTGGCTTTGTGGAGACGGATGAAAGGGAAGCGGAAGCGGAGGGCGGGGCCATGGTGGTCGGAGAGAATCTTGGAGACGAGGGGTAAGCGCTTGAACTTGCTGGCGCAGAGGTAGTAGTCGGCGACGAGGTTAAGGGGCGCTGAGCGCCAGAGGGGCCGCCACCGGCGGGCGACGGCCTGCGTGCGGGCGCCGTCCTTGGTGGGGAGGAGCGAAATGATGGTGCCGAGTATGGCATCGGGAAGGTTGCTGATGAGATCGGGTGCCCGCTTCCGTGGCCTGCCTCCGCCCGCTCCACCGGACGCGCGCCTCTTGGGTGCGGGGGGCGCTGCCCCAGCCGCCTTCCTCCTGGTACTGGTAGTCGCCGCCGTCGCCGGCTTCTTCTGCTTCATATCCGGCAATCGGCGGCCGGAGAGACGGGGATTTGAGCGGGGAGCGGCGGATTTAGGCGCGGTGATGCGGCTGCTGGGGAATGGAACGGGGAGGCGGTAAGCTGAGACGACGGAGAGCTATGTAGCGCCGCCGCGCCGCGACATCGGAAATGAGGAGCGGCCGGCGACGGCAGCAGCCTACAGGTGGTCTGCTCCCCGCTGCTGGGCCGCGCTGTGTGGCTGGGCTGGAATAGGATGCTTCCTGGGCCCGGTTGTTTTCTTGGTCTGAATTGGCGTTCAAAGTTGATGGAAATCGAACCAGATTTGGCCGAGTTTGAATTATGTTGAAATTCGACCCCAATTTAGGGAAAATCCTATTTGACGCTCTTTGCATCCGTTAGCGCGCCGACGCCCGCGTGAGGAACGGCCTGGGCCTCGACCTTTTTCAGGTGGACAGAAATCAGGAGACTGGGGAATGACAACGACCGACATCATCAAAGACAATGATGACATTTCAGATGTACGGCCTCTTTTAGTTTAGGTAGTTCCTAAAATGAGGAAATATAAAAAAAATGATTGTGGTGCATCTTAAGTACTACATGATTGAAATATGTTTGTTTACACAAGAAAATTTAGGACTCTTTCCAAGAGACTAGATCAGATGGTAATCTAACTCAGGTGTAATTGACTACTAATGAAAGGTTATATTATCCGCACTAATATGGATCAATGAACCACACATAGAAAAAGTTCATATGAATTATAATCTTCCAAAGTTCTATGCAAATATTTTTAATCAAAGGGTCCCCTAAATTCAACATGAAGTTCTAGACATAAATAAAAAACTAATCCATGTGTTAATTGGTTAATAGTTAATCAAACTAGACGCTAGATTTGGCATGTTGTCACTACATGCCTACATATCTGAAAACACTACACGGATGTCGTCTAGAAGGTGACTATGCGGTTTAAAACTTTTACGAATATGGCTTAACAAATGCGGAATAAAACTAGCGTTTAATTTGGCAAGCACATACCTATATAACTAGGGTTCACCTATGTGCACCAACAACATATGATAAGCAAGAGAAGCAACTATGTGATAATTAGATATAACTTCAAGCACGAAGGTTATCACAAAGTAAAGTGCATAAGTAAAGAGTTCGAGTATAGAAATAACTGATGTGACGCGGAGACAACGATGTATCCCGAAGTTCACATTCTTGCGAGTGCTACTCTCCGTTGGAGCGGTGTGGAGGACAAAGCACTCCAAACGCCATAAATGCCTCGTCGTATTCTCCTTGACCCTTCCCACCGAAAAGGGAAGTCCTCAATCCACTATGGAACCTTGAGGGTGGTCACTGAACCTGCACAAAGCTTGGGAAATCTCCACAACTTAATTGGAGACTCCTAAGAAATTCACCACAAAGGCTTCACAAAACTTGAGAAATCTCTACAACTTAATTGGAGGCCACAAGAATACCACAAAGACCACTAAGCCATCTAGGAATCACCGTGGAGAACTCAAACCGATGCACCAAATGCAATGACAAGAACACCACCAAGATGCTCAACTCATTCTCTCTCAAATTCCAACAAAGCTACAAAAGCTATTGGGGGGATAGGAGATGAAGCACAAATGGGAGATTGCCAAATTCTCCAAGATCTAGATCCCAAAGATTTACTCACAAAGAGATGATTTGGTTTGGTCAAAGTGTGGATCTAGATCTCCTCTCTCTTTTGCTCAAATATGAGCAAGAATCATGGGGGGGATTAGATAGAGAGGGAGCTTCTCAAAGTCAACAATAGAGTAGAGAGAGAGAGAGGGAGAAGCAACCAGCCCAAGGAAAAAGAAGGGGGTCTTAAATACCCCTTCGCAATAAAATATTACCGTTGGGGCCTCCCAGACTGGACTATCCGCCCCAGGCCATATTATCCGGGGGCCCGAGTTGAAATATCCGACCAATAATTCGGGGGTATACTAGGACCATTTCGTTTAGGTCCTTAGCCATTTTTCGGGGGGGCGGATATTTCCAAATAATCCGGCCCGGATAAACCGATTCAGATTATCTGCCCCCAACTTGAGCTGGATAATTTGATATAACTTCAAGCACGAAGGTTATCACAAAGTAAAGTGCATGAGTAAAGAGTTCGGGTATGGAAATAACTGAGGTGACGCGGAGACAACGATGTATCCCGAAGTTCACATTCTTACGAGTGCTACTCTCCGTTGGAGCGGTGTGGATGACAAAGCACTCCAAACGCCATAAATGCCTCATCGTATTCTCCTTGACCCTTCCCACCGAAAAGGGAAGTCCTCAATCCACTATGGAACCTTGAGGGTGGTCACTGAACCTGCACAAAGCTTGGGAAATCTCCACAACTTAATTGGAGACTCCCAAGAAATTCACCACAAAGGCTTCACAAAACTTGAGGAATCTCTACAACTTAATTGGAGGTCCCAAGAATACCACAAAGACCACTAAGCCATCTAGGAATCACTGTGGAGAACTCAAACCGATGCACTAAATGCAATGGCAAGAACACCACCTCAACTCATTCTCTCTCAAATTCCAACAAAGCTACAAAAGCTATTGGGGGAATAGGAGATGAAGCACAAATGGGAGATTGCCAAATTCTCCAAGATCTAGATCCCAAAGATTTACTCACAAAAAGATGATTTGGATTGGTCAAAGTGTGGATCTAGATCTCCTCTCTCTTTTGCTCAAATATGAGCAAGAATCATGGGGGATTAGAGAGAGAGAGGGAGCTTCTCAAAGTCAACAATAGAGTAGGGAGAGAGAGAGAGGGAGAAGCAACCAGCCCAAGGAAAAAGAAGGGGGTCTTAAATATTCCTTCCCAATAAAATATTACCGTTGGGGCCTCCCGTAGCTGGACTATCCGCCCCGGACCGGATTATCCGGGCCCCGAGTTGAAATATCCGACCAATAATTCGGGGGTATACTAGGACCATTTCGTTTAGGTCCTTAGCCATTTTTCCGGGCCGGATATTTCCAAATAATCCGGCCTCGGATAAACCGGTTCAGATTATCTGCCCCCAACTTGAGCTGGATAATCCGCCCCCTAAAAACTAGGAGGGACAACAAAACGAGAACGAACATAACTTAAGCATCCGGACTCCAATTTTGATGATCTTGGGCTCGTTTTGAAGCTAGTAACAAGCTCTACAATATCATGCAGGGAACCATCATAGTCCAGCAAGGGAGGATAGAAACAAATGATGAGAGGTTTAACCTATCTAAAAAAGATAAACCGGTAAAACCTTCAACCTTGAAAATGTAACAAGTTTTTCATGCAAAATCCGTTCTCGATGAACTAGAGCTTGTCATGGAGATTAACACAAGATCTAAGTCATATCATGGATAAGAATCAAATAATAACCAAAAAAGATGATGCAACGATGTAAGGGTTGGAGCTCTCTCCGAAGGATACGATCGAGTTACTCTAGACTCTCTACTTCTCTAGAGTCTAGATCAAAAGAATAAAAGAAAAAAATAAATTGTTTTTCACCTAATTTTAAATGATTTTTACTATGTGCAATTTTGTAGTTACCTAGAAGAACTAGAAGGATGCCCCATTATGGCCGGATTCTCTTTAGAAAATTTATTTTATAAATAAAATAAAATGGTATAAGACACATGAAGAAAGTTTGTCTAACATGAATATGCACGATTGAATTGGTGGCAATAGTTGAGATGATAAATTTGATTGATGTGAAATGATTGTCTATTTTAAAATTAAAGGTCATCAAGGTTCATTAATATACTTGATTGGTTTTCTTTGCAAACTAATAAAAATCATATATAAGATGAAATTAACAAGCCATAAATGTGGATAGAGCATGAAGGGATGAACTATCACAACATCACTTAGAAGAGTATTGTTTGGACAATTTTGAGAACTCATAGACCACTTTGTTGTTTTACAAATTAAGACTCGTGGACCTAACAAACCGGGAAATACATCTACTTGTATTCATATCTCTCCCCCCTCGTCCCTAAAAAAAAGAAAAGAAAAACAATGACCCGCCTTTCATGACCCTAACGCTATTCTATCCCGTGCCCCCTCATCTCACTCAGGCGCCGACGGTCAAGCTAGCGTGCGATGATGACAAGCAAGCGGATCCGGTCGAACAAGTAGGTGACGACGGGGGACTAGAACCAACACCGGTGGCAAGGAAGAAGATAGCAACGACAACGTCGAGCAGTGAACAAGGAAGAAGGAGCCTCTCCTGTAAGTATTCCTGCAAGGTGAGATGAGATTGTGTGCTATTTTTGCATCAGTACGTTGACTCCATCCATTTGAAGTCTAGTATATTCACCTCAGTCTCTGTAAATTTTTATAGACGCTATAAGAAGCAGTAAGAGCATCTCCACCGCCCCCCTCCAAATATTCGCCGGCAGAGGCGTCGGCACTTCCGTATGGGGGGCGCCGGCACTGCATCCTATATTTGGGGGTGCTGTTCCCACCCGGCGCCTTCAAACCAATGGTCCCGATAGATGATTTGAATTAAAATCTCAAATAAAAGCATAAAAATTCGAATAAAGAGAAGAAACACTCCACAAACTAATACATAATTGGAAACATGTTTACACGAAGACATAATTTGGAACATGGTTTTCACAAACTAATACATAGTTTGAACCATGGTTGACACAAATATAAAACATTGCAAAATAATGAAACCTAATTAGTGTTGGCATCGCAGGTTTCGTGTGTTCGCTGCCAAGCTTGTGACGGTACGTCGGTACCCTTGTTGGTTCTTTCGAGGAAGAATAACCAGAAACCTCTTGACCTATTTTCGCTGCGAAGAAACAATACTCAGTTGTCGTCCTCCTCGGCGTTGTCGCCGTGGTAGTTGTCAACACCCGGATTTTTAAGTCCAGATGCCTATTATGCCATACATCGCAATCCCAGGAATATTGTTGTTGCGAGACATAATAGTTGAATATCATAGAGTCATCATTTATTACAACACATAATCATCTTACAAAGGTAGATCACATGATCCAATATTACAATAGTAGTTGATCTATTGATCAACGAACATCACAAATAGCGGAAGCGAAGTAGTAGTGGCTATCTAATCCACGAGGCCAACGCTTGACGTCGGGAGTAGTCCTAGTTGTCGTAGACGTCCCGCTGTCCATCTTCCTCGTACTCGTTGTTCACCTTCAAAGTCCGGCCATTTGAATAGCCAGGGACAAAGCCATGAGTACTTTTAAAGTACTCGCAAACTAATACTAATGTAAGCACCATCAATTATAGTAAGGGGATACTAAGCTCTAGGTTTATTTGCATAAAGCCAATTTTATTTCATAAACATTTAGTAGAGATGCTTGAATCACTAGACTAACTCAAGTGGGAACATTAGGGTCATTCCCACAACTCTGTTGTGATTCAATTCAAAGTCACCATTCACCTTTTAAATTCAAGTCCCAAGTCATATGTCACATTTTTGAAAAATGGTCTGATGACGGAACAGTATGGCCTTTCCAACCGTCCATAACCGTGGACACGGCTATTCGAATAGTTCTACACTCTGCAGAGGTCGTACACTTGTGCCACAATATTTGCAATAATCCGTCGGGGTTAAGCGGCCCTGATTTACCATACTCCGTATGCGGACTACCAACCATAACCTTTCACTTACATACTCTAGTACAGGCACCTCTCCCCATGAGCTTGGCCTCCCGGTGAAAACCGCGATCAACCCGGGAACCGCACAGGGCTTGGGCCGGACATTCACCTCATTCATGTCATATCACATCATTTCTTTTGTTGTAGAGGCAGCCTTCAGCCTAACCCCGATGACGCTTGTTTAGAGGGAACCCATACTAAAGCACATAAATTTCTAGTTAAGCCCTTACCCATATTGGGTATTGTGGGGGTACTTTCAAATTGGAATGGTATCGCATTCGAACCCAACCATCATTTTTTGTAAAATTCACCAAGTCATTCACCAGTCATATTCACCTTCAAAATCTTTCAATAGAATGAAGCATCATTCCAAGGTTTTCAAAGTCATTTTATTTCACAAGTTCCCAACTAGAGTAGTCACTTTTGATTTAGCACTAGCATCTATGTATGAGGGGTGCTAAGTACTTTGTTTTGCTTCTAGGCTAACCTTGATACTCTTGTACTAATCCAGTACTAACCAAGTGAATCATAATTCAAAAAGTACTTTGATAAAACAAAAGTAAATAAAACTTGTAAAGTAAAACTGGGAAATAGGATCATAAGCACAAAGTAAATGGGGTAATGTCTTGCTCATGGTGAGCTTGGCACTTTGCAAGAGTATTATCTTGCCTTGATTGGTGTATTGATCAAAGTTTTCTGGCTCTTCCTCCTGGTAGAATACCTCCTCCTCTTGATAGTCTCCGGTACTAGCGTCTAAAAACGAATACGAGGATACAATCACCAAACAATACTTAAGTACTCTTAATTAGCCTTAATGGCTCACTCAAATGATCTAGCATCACTACTTAACATTTATTCTCAAATTATGCTAGGGTTTCTTTATTTCATATTAGGAAAATAATTTCCTCTCATTGAAAATTGGAAGTAGGGTTTATCTTTGGTTTGGAGAAATAATTTCCTCTCATTGAATTCTTCTTAAGATTTAATTCTCTTATGGATAATATATGACCTAGGTTGACCAAAGTCAACCTCTTCATACTTATCATTTGAGAAAAATGATTTAAATGAGGTTCCATACCTCATGCAATTTAATACTAGCATGATAGTGATTTAATGCCACCAAATAACTCAATATGAGATTATTAGACCATGGTCACTACCTCATGTTGAATTACTTGAGAACAAGATTTAAATGAGAGGAATACCTCTCATATGATTTGACACATAGTTGTAACTAATTTAGTAAAAACTATTATTGAGGTGATGCCATATTCTCAAATAACCAGGGATGATCCCATGTTGACCAAGGTCAACACTTCTCACTTAGTATTTGAGAAAAGTGGTTTAAATGAGATTCATCATCTCATGTGATTTTAAATAACTAGTGTAATTTAAATACTATGTTGATTTAAAATCTACAAGTGAGCAAGTAGGAGCCTAAGCATTTAAAGGTCAACACATTACTTCATATCACTTGTGAGAATGAGTTAAATGAGGTGCTACACCTCATTGGTTTAAATTCTAAAATTTGGATATAGTTTAAATGGACTAGTATTGACTACATAGCCAATATTTTGATTCTAGCCCATGATCATGTACAGAACCCATATCATATTTCTACATATTAAATTAGAGTTTGTTAAATGTGAATTATGAGAGGTGGAATCACCTCAAAATTCAAAAGGGTTGATTTTTAATAATTATTCTAAGTCAGAAAAGTCTATGTCTTGTTTATTTTGCTATTTAAATTCTACAGAAGCTATGAGGTTAATTCCAGTGGGGTTGGCTAGATAAATTCATAAGCTTTCTGGAACAATTTGATTCACTAAATTTGGATTTGTAGATTTTGAACTATTCAATTTCTAGCACAGACCAGAATTGAATAACCGCTGAAATGAATTAAAACAAGGTTCAAAGTGTTGGGCTGCGCGGGAAAACTAATGGGCCGCAAGGTTTGAATGGGGAAAACAGGCCCAGTAATGGTTTGGTGCTTGGTGGGCTGTCAGGGGTGGGGCCTACATGTCAGCGACTGTTTAACTTACCGAAACGGTACGCGCTGACGACCGTCGGATCAGAACGAGATCGGACGACCGGGGTTCGTCTTCTTCTCCGGCGAGAGGAGGGCGTGCTGGCGACGGAGGGAGGGGGTCGGGAGCGCTGTAGGTCGCCGGCGGTCGAGGGAGGGTGTCGAGGCGTCGTTGGCGAGGGTGAATAGGCGCCTGGCACAGTGGCGGAGCTCGGGGTGGCGTGGATCAACGGCTTCGATCTGCGGCGGATTCCGGCGATTGACGTCTCAATTGGAGAGTTCTACTGCGCAATGTGGATGAGAGAGGAGTTGAGGAGGCTCAGAAGGAAGAGTTGAGCGCGTTTGGTGTGGAGGGAGAAGGCTGAGGGGGTCTCTATTTATAGTTGCGCGAGAGCTGTGAGAGGCCGTGGAGGGTCACCGGCGTCCATGGCGCTCCAGGGCGCGAAGGGGCACGGTAGGGGGCGCAGGGCGTAGGCGACGTCTAGGAGAGGCTACCGCGCGTGAAGGGCAGCAGAGGGGAGGACGATGGCAGGCTGGCGACGTTCGAGTGTCCTCAGTACGGGTGCGGCGCGAGCGTTGATGATGGCGACGGTGTCCGGCGAGCGCGAGCTAGTGAGCATGTCCGGTAGGTAGCCGGTAGTGTGGTGATGGCGCGTGCAAGAGGGCAAAGCGAGGGGAGGACGAGGCTAAACGGGCGACGAGGTGCACTGGCGGGTCCAGGGCGTCGTCTGGGCGCGCTCACCGCGTGCGTGGCACGTTTCTGGGCGTGTCTGGGCGTGCGCGTGCTGGCCAGTAGCGTGCGTTGGAGTGGCTGGGGCGTGTACCCTCGTAGTCCTTGAGTGTTGTAGATGCTCCAGGACAAGGTTTTGGAGAGAGGGGAGGGCCAGAGAGAGGGATGCCAAAGGTGGCCGGCATGGTGCATGGTGTGAACTTTTCTCTTATTTTCTCCACTTGAAATGGTGGTGCAAGGACATGGCAATGATGCAGGGGTTGCAGAGGGGTGTGATGATCACCAAAAGAAAGTGGTTTAGGCTTTGGACCAGAGGATAATAGGGTGTATCACAATTTCCAGATTGTGCACACAAGGTGCTCGACACAATGGCCGCATGAAGATTTTTGTGGAATTTTGGATTTCTTTTTGGTGGAGCTCAATGATGTAATTAATGGGAAAGATTGGTGGTGGTGGTGCTCATTTTAGTCAAGGTTTGTGAGATTTCAAATTTGGGGTTGATCTTCACATAGTTTCAAAGTCTCTACTTGTCAAAATCATACTAGTCAACCTGGTCAACATTAGCATGTGTGGTCAACATGAATGTTGTTCACTTTTACTTGGTCTTGGATCACATGGCATTAGTTGACTAAGTTTAGTTTAAGAAATGAGAAATACAGAGGGGTAAAGTGGGGAACATTTTATAAAATGGCAATATGACCATTATCACATGTAAGTTGAATTTGAGATTTCCTTGTGTTTGATTCTTGATCCAATGATGCATTTGTGTTAGTTTATCATATTTAAGTATTACACAAGCAATAGATCAAGTAATGGTGGCCTTTGGTGAAGATTTGCAATATGGCATAATGTGTATGTGAGTGAATTTTGGGAATTTTCTCCCTATTTGATTTCCCTCCAATTGATTTGACTTTTATTGACTCTAAAGTGGTTCTTATTAGTTTAGAAACATTTTAAGAGCACTGAACCCAATTCAAAAGGTCTTGTTCAAAGATTTGCAAATTTGGCCTTAATACATAGAAGATGAGGTGTCAAATTTTACTAAACTTGTAAATGGTTGATCTTGCTTCACTTGAACATGGGCTAGGGTCCATTTAGTGTTATATTAGGTTTAGAGATGGTTTCATACCATTTGGTCAAGGTTTAAAGTCATAGGTCAAGATTTAGTGAATTGGCTATGTGCCACATAGGCTTCTATGCATATGTTGCATTTTATTTTTAATTTGACTTGGTTTGACCCAATTGGTGTTGTTGAGTGTTGAAATGGTATATGGAGGTGATCAAACCATTCACAACAAGTTCTAGGGTCAATTTTCTTAAATTCACAAATTTGCTATTTTGCTCTCATATGCCTCTATGGCATTTTTAGTTTCTTTTTATTTTCTTTGGAAACCACTTGGATTTGGTTTGATAAGTACTAGGTAAGGTGTGTGAAGGTTTTCCAAATCTCTAAGCAAAGTAGAAAAGCTTAGGGTAAGGTTTTATAAATATATCCATAGGCACATATGCCTCTTTCTTATTTAGTTTCCTTTTATTTTATTTTAATTAGGATGGTGAAAAGAGGGGTGAGGTTTAGGGTTTAAGATCACTTCAAATACTAATAACAAGCAATCATAGCAATAACACAAGAATTAAGCAAGATCACTATGTATCATACTCTATTTAATAAAAGTTTTTGTTGGTTCCAAAATTTGGAACTAGTGAAATTCATTTGTTTTATTTTGAAATTCTTGGGATGTTACAAACCCTTTCCCTTAAACAAATCTCGTCCCGAGATTTTAAGAAAAGTTAGGTTCCTAAGAAAGATTGAGTATTTTATTAACAGGAGGACATACTTGGCATGTTCTGGGGTGCTTCCTGAGCTTCAGTGGCAGTCATGTGGTAGAGACTGCCGTTGTTGTTGTTCTGGTTCCTTCTACCTGCGAAGCGACGCTGTTGCTGAGCAGGTGCTGTGGTATTGACGGCAATCCTGGCAAGCTTCTTGGGGCACTCATTGGAGAAGTGACCCACAACTCCACATTCATAGCAGTTGACGGTGGACTTGTCTTTGGGAATGATGGGGGTAGCATTGCTTCCAGTTATTGGGGCAGTATTGGTGTTGGTGTTGTTCCCATTGTTGCTGTTGTTGTTGTTGTTGTTGTTGTTGTTGTGGCTGTTATTGTTGTTGTTGCCTCCGGGCTTCGGGGGTCCTCCGTTGTTGTTGGCGTAGTTGGGGCGATAAGTCTGAGCAGAGGGCTTGTTGTATCTTGGGGTGAATCCTCCAGAGGAGTTATTGCGGTACTTCTGGGTATGGTGGGGTCCATTCTGGTTCATCATTCTGCGCTTGCGGTTCTCATTGGCCTGATGCAGCTTTCCTTCCATCTGTATGGCTGAATCTACGAGGGCTTCTAAGTCAGCGAACGGAATGTTCACTAACACAGTTTGCATCTCGTCGTGGAGTCCGTTCAGGAATCTTTCCTTTCTCTTCTCATTTGTGTCGGTCTCATCCGGGGCGTACCTTGACAGAGTGAGAAACTTGTCGCGGTATTCCACCACGGACATCCTTCCTTGTTTGAGTTCACGGAACTCGTCTCTCATCTTCTTGATCAGTCCTTGGGGCACATGATACTTGCTAAATTTCAGCTTGAAGTCTTCCCAGGTCATCATTTGTCCCGCATTCATTGCACGGGCACTTGTCCACCGAGGCTCGGCGGGTCCCGACGGGTAGTGGGTGGCGAACGAGTACTTTTCTCGCGGCTTCAACTCCCGCAACTTCAAGGTTGTTCTCCATGGTCCGGAGCCAGTCATCAGCATCAAGGGGATCTTCAGTCTTGTTGAATACCGGAGGGTTGGTGTGCTGAAAGTTCTTCAGTTTTGACCCAGGGTGGTCGTGGTTTCCGTGGCCTTGATTGTTCTGAGCTATCTGTTGCAGTGCAGCTATGTTGGCTTGGCGTTCAGCTCTTTCGGCTTCTCGGTCTGCCATCATTGTCTGCAGCAGTTGCATCATGGCGTCCTGGGTGGCGTTGCGGGTTGGTGGGGCCATCTGAACATTGAGGTAGGTGATAAGATAAGAGGGAAATTTCTAGGGTTTGTTTTTGTTAAAATTTTAAAAAGTTCATAAATTGAAAACTTGAGTAGTGTTGCGGGGGTAAAAACCAACAACACTTTTTCATTCATACCAAACATCACATATTACAAAGCTAACACACCGTTGGTTTGAAGAACCATTCATCGCTCTACGATACAAGGGGATCCTGATACAACTCACACATACGAAAGTGCTTTAAATGATACTACTCTTCAGGGGGGGATACTTCGTTTTCACGGGTGATGTGCTTGGCGAGAGGCGAGGGCGTTGTCCAAATCCCTGCGGGTTGTGTACATCTTGAAGTCCTGGTGTGCTACATAGGGGTTCATCTCCACACGTGGGGGTATGGTCATCGGTCTTCCGGTGGGGTCATGTCTTGGGTAGTAGATGAAGCGGGTATTCTAGAGCTGGTTGATATTCTGTCCGCACAGACGAGCAGTGGCTTCTTGCATAGCTCTGACTAGTCCTTCCTTCCAAGTGTTTCCCGTTACAGAAAACCAGATGGTTTCCCATACCGGGGCTCCAAGCTTTCTTCGTAGATCAGTAGAAACGTCCCACCGAGGTGGTTCTCCTAACTGAGTTTTGAGGGGTATTCCGAAGAATTCGGGATACGGGTGGCCTAGGTATTCCACTAGTTGCTTCAAATCTTTTTCGAATGTTAGGTCTCCTCCGCGACCAAGCTGATAGAACTCCCATTGGTACTCCATCTGTGAGCAATGAGGATGAGTAAGTTAATGAAGTGATCAAGTGTGCAAAATTTTATGTACAATTATAAAGAAAGGTAGAGCATGGATTTATTCTTTTGAAAAGATCTTAAGATAAGGGTGAGAATAAGTTTTCAGAAATATTCACTTTCTTTGTTTTGGGAACTAAGTTTTTAGGACGTCCATTCTAACTAGGGTCTCCTAAGGTCAAACAATGGCTCTGATACCAACTTGTCAATACCCGGATTTTTAAGTCCAGATGCCTATTATGCCATACATCGCAATCCCAGGAATATTGTTGTTGCGAGACATAATAGTTGAATATCATAGAGTCATCATTTATTACAACACATAATCGTCTTACAAAGGTAGATCACATGATCCAATATTACAATAGTAGTTGATCTATTGATCAACGAACATCACAAATAGCGGAAACGAAGTAGTAGTGGCTATCTAATCCACAGGCCAACGCTTGACGTCAGGAGTAGTCCTAGTTGTCGTAGACGTCCTGCTGTCCATCTTCCTCGTACTGCTGTTCACCTTCAAAGTCTGGCCATTTGAATAGCCAGGGACAAAGCCATGAGTACTTTTAAAGTACTCGCAAACTAATACTAATGTAAGCACCATCAATTATAGTAAGGGGATACTAAGCTCTAGGTTTATTTGCATAAAGCCAATTTTATTTCGTAAACATTTAGTAGAGATGCTTGAATCACTAGACTAACTCAAGTGGGAACATTAGGGTCATTCCCACAACTCGTTGTGATTCAATTCAAAGTCACCATTCACCTTTTAAATTCAAGTCCCAAGTCATATGTCACATTTTTGAAAAATGGTCTGATGACGGAACAGTATGGCCTTTCCAACCGTCCATAACCGTGGACACGGCTATTCGAATAGTTCTACACTCTGCAGAGGTCGTACACTTGTGCCACAATATTTGCAATAATCCATCAGGGTTAACCGGCCCCGATTTACCATACTCCGTATGCGGACTACCAACCATAACCTTTCACTTACATACTCTAGTACGAGCACCTCTCCCCATGAGCTTGGCCTCCCGGTGAAAACCGCAGTCAACCCGGGAACTGCACAGGGCTTGGGCCGGACATTCACCTCATTCACGTCATATCACATCATTTCTTTTGTTGTAGAGGCAGCCTTCAGCCTAACCCCGATGACGCTCGTTTAGAGGGAACCCATACTAAAGCACATAAATTTCTAGTTAAGCCCTTACCCATATTGGGTATTGTGGGGGTACTTTCAAATTGGAATGGTATCGCATTCGAACCCAACCATCAGTTTTTGTAAAATTCACCAAGTCATTCACCGACCATATTCACCTTCAAAATCTTTCAATAGAATGAAGCATCATTCCAAGGTTTTCAAAGTCATTTTATTTCACAAGTTCCCAACTAGAGTAGTCACTTTTGATTTAGCACTAGCATCTATGTATGAGGGGTGCTAAGTACTTTGTTTTGCTTCTAGGCTAACCTTGATACTCTTGTACTAATCCAGTACTAACCAAGTGAATCATAATTCAAAAAGTACTTTGATAAAACAAAAGTAAATAAAGCTTGTAAAGTAAAACTGGGAAATAGGATCATAAGCACAAAGTAAATGGGGTAATGTCTTGCTCATGGTGAGCTTGGCACTTTGCAAGAGTATTATCTTGCCTTGATTGGTGTATTGATCAAAGTTTTCTGGCTCTTCCTCCTGGTAGAATACCTCCTCCTCTTGATAGTCTCCGGTACTAGCGTCTAAAAACGAATACGAGGATACAATCACCAAACAATACTTAAGTACTCTTAATTAGCCTTAATGGCTCACTCAAATGATCTAGCATCACTACTTAACATTTATTCTCAAATTATGCTAGGGTTTCTTTATTTCATATTAGGAAAATAATTTCCTCTCATTGAAAATTGGAAGTAGGGTTTATCTTTGGTTTGGAGAAATAATTTCCTCTCATTGAATTCTTCTTAAGATTTAATTTCTCTTATGGATAATATATGACCTAGGTTGACCAAAGTCAACCTCTTCATACTTATCATTTGAGAAAAATGATTTAAATGAGGTTCCATACCTCATGCAATTTAATACTAGCATGATAGTGATTTAATGCCACCAAATAACTCAATATGAGATTATTAGACCATGGTCACTACCTCATGTTGAATTACTTGAGAACAAGATTTAAATGAGAGGAATACCTCTCATATGATTTGACACATAGTTGTAACTAATTTAGTAAAAACTATTATTGAGGTGATGCCATATTCTCAAATAACCAGGGATGATCCCATGTTGACCAAGGTCAACACTTCTCACTTAGTATTTGAGAAAAGTGGTTTAAATGAGATTCATCATCTCATGTGATTTTAAATAACTAGTGTAATTTAAATACTATGTTGATTTAAAATCTACAAGTGAGCAAGTAGGAGCCTAAGCATTTAAAGGTCAACACATTACTTCATATCACTTGTGAGAATGAGTTAAATGAGGTGCTACACCTCATTGGTTTAAATTCTAAAATTTGGATATAGTTTAAATGGACTAGTATTGACTACATAGCCAATATTTTGATTCTAGCCCATGATCATGTACAGAACCCATATCATATTTCTACATATTAAATTAGAGTTTGTTAAATGTGAATTATGAGAGGTGGAATCACCTCAAAATTCAAAAGGGTTGATTTTTAATAATTATTCTAAGTCGAGAAAAGTCTATGTCTTGTTTATTTTGCTATTTAAATTCTACAGAAGCTATGAGGTTAATTCCAGTGGGGTTGGCTAGATAAATTCATAAGCTTTCTGGAACAATTTGATTCACTAAATTTGGATTTGTAGATTTTGAACTATTCAATTTCTAGCACGAGACCGAATTGAATAACTGCTGAAATGAATTAAAACAAGGTTCAAAGTGTTGGGCTGCGCGGGAAAACTAATGGGCCGCAAGGTTTGAATGGGGAAAACAGGCCCGAGTAATGGTTTGGTGCTTGGTGGGCTGTCGGGGGTGGGGCCTACATGTCGGCGATCGTTTAACTTACCGAAACGGTACGCGCTGACGACCGTCGGATCAGAACGAGATCGGACGACCGAGGTTCGTCTTCTTCTCCGGCGAGAGGAGGGCGTGCTGGCGACGGAGGGAGGGGGTCGGGGAGCGCTGTAGGTTGTCGGCGGTCGAGGGAGGGTGTCGAGGCGTCGTTGGCGAGGGTGAATAGGCGCCTGGCACAGTGGCGGAGCTCGGGGTGGCGTGGATCAACGGCTTCGATCTGCGGCGGATTCCGGCGATTGACGTCTCAATTGGAGAGTTCTACTGCGCAATGTGGATGAGAGAGGGGTTGAGGAGGCTCAGAAGGAAGAGTGGAGCGCGTTTGGTGTGGAGGGAGAAGGGCCGAGGGGGTCTCTATTTATAGTTGCGCGAGAGCCGTGAGAGGCCGTGGAGGGTCACCGGCGTCCATGGCGCTCCAGGGCGCGAAGGGGCACGGTAGGGGGCGCAGGGCGTAGGCGACGTCTAGGAGAGGCTACCGCGCGTGAAGGGCAGCAGAGGGGAGGACGATGGCAGGCTGGCGACGTTCGAGTGTCCTCAGTACGGGTGCGGCAGAGCGTTGATGATGGCGACGGTGTCCGGGCGAGCGCGAGCTAGTGAGCATGTCCAGTAGGTAGCTGGTAGTGTGGTGATGGCGCGTGCAAGAGGGCAAAGCGAGGGGAGGACGAGGCTAAACGGGCGACGAGGTGCACTGGCGGGTCCAGGGCGTCGTCTGGGCGCGCTCACCGCGTGCGTGGCACGTTTCTGGGCGTGCGCGTGCTGGCCAGTAGCGTGCGTTGGAGTGGCTGGGGCGTGTACCCTCGTAGTCCTTGAGTGTTGTAGATGCTCCAGGACAAGGTTTTGGAGAGAGGGAGGGCCGGGAGAGAGGGATGCCAAAGGTGGCCGGCATGGTGCATGGTGTGAACTTTTCTCTTATTTTCTCCACTTGAAATGGTGGTGCAAGGACATGGCAATGATGCAGGGGTTGCGAGAGGGTGTGATGATCACCAAAAGAAAGTGGTTTAGGCTTTGGACCAGAGGATAATAGGGTGTATCACAATTTCCAGATTGTGCACACAAGGTGCTCGACACAATGGCCGCATGAAGATTTTTGTGGAATTTTGGATTTCTTTTTGGTGGAGCTCAATGATGTAATTAATGGGAAAGATTGGTGGTGGTGGTGCTCATTTTAGTCAAGGTTTGTGAGATTTCAAATTTGGGGTTGATCTTCACATAGTTTCAAAGTCTCTACTTGTCAAAATCATACTAGTCAACCTGGTCAACATTAGCATGTGTGGTCAACATGAATGTTGTTCACTTTTACTTGGTCTTGGATCACATGGCATTAGTTGACTAAGTTTAGTTTAAGAAATGAGAAATACGAGAGGGGTAAAGTGGGGAACATTTTATAAAATGGCAATATGACCATTATCACATGTAAGTTGAATTTGAGATTTCCTTGTGTTTGATTCTTGATCCAATGATGCATTTGTGTTAGTTTATCATATTTAAGTATTACACAAGCAATAGATCAAGTAATGGTGGCCTTTGGTGAAGATTTGCAATATGGCATAATGTGTATGTGAGTGAATTTTGGGAATTTTCTCCCTATTTGATTTCCCTCCAATTGATTTGACTTTTATTGACTCTAAAGTGTTTCTTATTAGTTTAGAAACATTTTAAGAGCACTGAACCCAATTCAAAAGGTCTTGTTCAAAGATTTGCAAATTTGGCCTTAATACATAGAAGATGAGGTGTTAAATTTTACTAAACTTGTAAATGGTTGATCTTGCTTCACTTGAACATGGGCTAGGGTCCATTTAGTGTTATATTAGGTTTAGAGATGGTTTCATACCATTTGGTCAAGGTTTAAAGTCATAGGTCAAGATTTAGTGAATTGGCTATGTGCCACATAGGCTTCTATGCATATGTTGCATTTTATTTTTAATTTGACTTGGTTTGACCCAATTGGTGTTGTTGAGTGTTGAAATGGTATATGGAGGTGATCAAACCATTCACAACAAGTTCTAGGGTCAATTTTCTTAAATTCACAAATTTGCTATTTTGCTCTCATATGCCTCTATGGCATTTTTAGTTTCTTTTTATTTTCTTTGGAAACCACTTGGATTTGGTTTGATAAGTACTAGGTAAGGTGTGTGAAGGTTTTCCAAATCTCTAAGCAAAGTAGAAAAGCTTAGGGTAAGGTTTTATAAATATATCCATAGGCACATATGCCTCTTTCTTATTTAGTTTCCTTTTATTTTATTTTAATTAGGATGGTGAAAAGAGGGGTGAGGTTTAGGGTTTAAGATCACTTCAAATACTAATAACAAGCAATCATAGCAATAACACAAGAATTAAGCAAGATCACTATGTATCATACTCTATTTAATAAAAGTTTTTGTTGGTTCCAAAATTTGGAACTAGTGAAATTCATTTGTTTTATTTTGAAATTCTTGGGATGTTACAGTAGTGCCGGCGGCAACGCGTCTCGTCGAACACATTGACGCTCATATCCCCCTCACCAAGGTAGGAGAACATGAGCACGAAGACGGCTTCGAGGTGGTGGTAGCGCGCGAACTTCTCCTAGCCAATGTGGAGGTACATCTTGCCGCGCGCGCCGAAGATCACGTCCCCAATCTACCGGTAGCAGTCGCAGGCAGCCTTCGCAGATGTAGAGAGGCCGGCTCGTTGCCGACGACGAAGTCGGCGAACTTATCCGTTAGCCTATGGATGCCGCGTGGGTCGCCCTTGAGGACGACGACGAACTCGAACAACACTTGCCGCTCCTCCTCCTGCAGGTCCGACGATGAAGACGACGGCGTCGCATGCGATGGCGAGCGTGGAGCTCTGCCGCGGCCACGACCACAGCCGCGACCTCGGCCTCTACCAGACATGGCGTCGTCTCTTCAGATGGTGGTGGCTAGGGTTGTGGAGAGAGGCGCTAGGGTTTGTGTGGGATGGACGATGCGAGAGCGGCCTTTTTATAGGCTGGAGGGAGGCGGGGGAGCGGTGGCGCTCATTAACGCCGGCACGGAGAGCTAGACGCTCATTAATACGGCTCCCACGCTCAAAATTTTCCGCCTCGCGAAGCGCCGACGCGCCCGATTCACGCCCTTGGCCAAGGAGCCGACACGGGGTTGCCGACGGTTCTATTGGGCTCGAAAATACGCCGACGTTATTTGAGGCGCGGCGATGTGAGCCCATGTTCGCTTCCGGCCCCCAAAACACTACGCGGGTGGACATGCTCTAATAATTCAGTTGAAATCAGTATAAACCAGGCGGATATGACATGTGGGGACAAATACGGTATATTTCTTTAAGAAAAGGGGGACGAATCCAGCGAAATACGGATTTGCCCGTTGTCTAATGTAAATCTGCCTCTGCGGTACCTTTCCCCGGAACCCAAAGCTCACCTTCTGCTCCCAAATCCACTGCACACAGCCAGACACACTCCTCAACTCCCTCCCTCGCACCCGCAAGGAAAATTCCTCCCCACCCCACCACACCACCGAAGCTCGCCGGCCATCTCGGAGCGGCGGAGCTCGGTTCTCCCGCGATCCTCCCCTCCCTCCGGCCCCCCTCCCGCCGCTCTCTGCTGTGGCGTGGCCCTGGCGCGGCCCCTTCCTTCCGCCGGTAAGGGAAGCCCTAGCTCTGCTCGGATCGTTCTTCGTTTTCTTCCCGTCCCGTGAAAAATCGAATCCAGCCAGATCCCCTCCTTCGAGGCTGCTCCTAGATCCCGTAGACAGGGCGGACGGGCTATCAAGGTGCATCCGGCCACGTGTTCCCGTGCCGATTTTCCGGGAACTCCAAAGCTGCTGCTGCTGCTTCCGAGATCCCGAATCAGTACTGCTAGGAGCGGTTTGTTTCCCGAATTGTTCTCGGGGTTCGACCAAACCCCGTGCGTGCTCCCTGTTCAGTTCCGCCCTCTGTAGTGCTAGAGAGAACCTGACTTGGTGCTGCTTTGTTGTGGTGTAATTTTACATGTGATTTTCCTCCCAAGCAAATGAACCTTGCCGCACTATAGGTTGTTAGATTGTTACGGACTGGTGATAGCATTCCTTATTATTAGACTGTCAGTGGTGACCTTGGTAACCTCTTACACCTGAATGAAGTTTGAAAACATGATGCGTTCCCCTTTCCGTTTCTGCTATTGGCACATGCTTTATACTGATTTCAACTGAATTAAATTACTGCGTTTTATAGTACTAGCTGGAATCTTAATCCTTCTTCAACTCTTGGTTTTGCAGTGATTGGGCCGTAGGCTGTTGTTATATTGTTGCCAGTCCACCGGGGAAGTCAAGGGTGGTGTTATATGTCATCACGAGAAAATCCGTGCTTATGCTCTCATCTTATTGGCAGAATATGGTAATTGGTCAGTTTTGATAACAGTGTGGTGAGTACATAGCGGGTTAGGCCCACCACAGAATCTTCTACATTCGATATGCCATCATGGTGGGGGAAGTCTTCGTCAAAAGATGCAAAGAAGACCACCAAAGAGAACCTCATCGATACTTTCCATCGCCTGATAAGTCCAAATGAGCAAAAAGGAACCACAAAATCGAAACGGAGCTATAGACGTGGTAATGATGCAGCTGCTGAAAAGGTCTGCCGGTCTACTACAGTATCGCGCGCAACTTCACCTTCCAAAGAAGTTTCTCGCTGTCAAAGCTTTTCAGCTGATAGGGTACATTCCCAGCCACTCCCTCTCCCGGGATTACGTCCTGCAGTGACACGCACCATTTCTGATGTCACCCAATCGAAGCCAATATTAGAAAAACGTGGCAAACCGCCACTGCTTCTGCCACTTCCTAAACCTAACAAGCCTCAGAAAAGGTCAGAAATAGTGATTGCTTCAGTCTCTAGCAACTGTTCTGCTGATAGCGATGATCGTGGAGATTCTCAGCTTCCAAGCCCTGTTGGAAATGATGCTGAAAACGCAACAAATGTTGCTTCCAGGAGCAAGTCAAGGTATGCTCCTTACTGCAGTGCATTAATTTTGTGCCTCTTTGTTCAAACTTGCTCTTACCATATATTTTATTCTGTTTGAACCCTGAAGTAATGTGCACAAAGAGCGCCCTGGTGCTATTACCACCAAGAGTACCAAGGAAATGACCAAGCCAACTAATCAATTCCTTAGTAACCATACAATGTCCACATCACCGAGAGGTATTGCAGCTGACAATCACCAACCCATTCTACAAAATCTTCGGCCGGTAGTCTTGGAGAGTGCTCCCAATAGTTTGATGTCAAGTCCTTCTAGAAGCCCGAGAAGAATATGCCCGGATTATATTCCAACTTCAGCCTTTTGGGCAGTGAAGCCTCATGCAGATGTTACTTTCCTTGGCTCTGGTCAGTGCTCCAGTCCAGGTTCAGGGCAAACATCTGGTCATAACTCGGTAGGTGGTGATATGCTAGCCCAGCTTTTTGGCAGCCCAGCAGGGGTAGTCCAGAGTGTTCACCAATTCCTAGCCCAAGAATGACAAGTCCTGGCCCTAGCTCCAGGGTGCATAGTGGAAGTGTTTCTCCATTACATACGAGGTCTGGAGGGATGGCACCTGGATCTCCAACAAGTCAGAATGATGGTGGGAAGAAGAAGCAAACTCACAGATTGCCCCTTCCACCATTAAGCATCTCAAATAGTTCATATTTTCCAAACAAGTCCACGCCAGCCAGTCCTATTTCGGTACCTCACAGTCCTGGTAGAACAGAGACTCCACCAAGTCCGGGATCACGATGGAAGAAGGGCAAGCTGATTGGCCGTGGGACATTTGGCCATGTATATGTTGGCTTTAACAGGTATGTGTTTCTCTACATATGAAACTGCAAATTTTCACCGTATGGCTCTCTATACATTAAGCATTCTTAGAGTTTTTTAAGGTAGTTGTTTTAATACAGAACCTGTTCTGCTCTGGCCATCTTATTTTTCTGTGGGTTTTTCAAACTAAGCAAGGTCTTTTTGTGTACAGGCTTTTAGAACAAGTCTTGTTTTATGTCATATTGTCGCATACATTGTTTTTGTTATTGGAGAGCTATAGTAACTATTTTATCTGATGAACGCTGTAGCTTGTTCCTACTATTTTTTCTTCAGTTAAAAGCTAGATGGCTTAGCATCTTAATATAACTTTATGGTGCCATGCTCTGGTAAGGAACTAAAAACTAGCGAATAAAAATCATTCAAATCATAGCCTTATGCAACTTTTGTAAAGTCCACACCTACTACATAGTACATACAATTCTTAGTATTGGTCGACATCCTTAGTTTCTATTGCTTTTAACTAACAATATTGAATAATCTAGGGTACATAACGAAAATGGTGTTTCCCTGAGCTATCTGTCCTCCCAAAATCTTTCTACACAGAGTGACTCAAACTGCATGAAATCACCCTTAACTGTCATGATGCCCCTCCAAAAGTGTGAGTCCGCCGGCTTGGTTGTAAACGAAGAAAGTAGCTTTTGACTCAAATGTTTATTATGCAAAAGCGACTGCCAAACCCAGTCTCCAGTAAACAATTTGTCGAGCCACTTAGTCAGTAGGCATTTATTTTTAACATACATATCTTTTATACCTAGGCTGCCTTGGCCCTATTAATTAAGATTGCAAGCATATCAGCCATGATGTTAAAGAAAACATGTGATAAAGGACCCCCCTGTCGAAGGCCTTTCTTAGTTTGAAAAAATGGTCCAATGACATCATTGACTTCAATGGCAACACTACTCTGCTGGACAAAATCGACCGCCCACACTCTCCAAGTCGAGGAAAACCCCTTCATTCGCAAACCTTGTTAAGCCGACCAGCGTACCTTATCATAGGATTTCTTAAAATCTTTTTAAAAATCACACCGTGCATATTCTTAGTGTGCAGCTCGTGGATAAAATAATGTCCGGGTAGAAAAAAAGGCCATTTATGGTTAAATGACGTAATTGGTCTTGTTCACATGTATCGCAACTTTTTTGTAAATCCGTAGCATCTCACAGGTTCCTTGCTAGTACGATATGATGACTATTTGAGCGTGTTTAAATTATGTCCTGATTCCTCACAGTTCTCTCCCTTGTTTTGATTTCACCATCAATATCAGTGACAGCGGTGAAATGT
>NC_061511.1:35169197-35201797 GCF_022539505.1 Lolium rigidum | reverse complement strand
CATGGGTGCCATCGCCAATGCACAAGAACCAAGGTCACACAAGAGGCTGAAGCATATCAAGCTGCGTTACCACTCGATTCGCGAGTACATCGAAGATGGAGAAGTAAAGATTTGCAAAGTACACACCGATCCGAATGTAGCAGATCCGTTGACTAAAGCTCTCCCTAGGGCAAAGCATGACCAACACCGTAATGCCATGGGTGTTAGGTATATTACTATGTAATCTAGATTATTGACTCTAGTGCAAGTGGGAGATCGAAGGAGATATGCCCTAGAGGCAATAATAAAGTGGTTATTATTTATATCTTTATGTTTATGATAAATGTTTATATATCATGCTAGAATTGTATTAACCGAAACATTAGTACATGTGTGATATGTAGACAACAAGAAGTCCCTAGTATGCCTCTTAAACTAGCTTGTTGATTAATGGATGATTAGTTTCATAATCATGAACATTGGATGTTATTAATAACAAGGTTATATCATTATATGAATGATGTAATGGACACACCCAATTAAGCGTAGCATAAGATCTCGTCATTAAGTTATTTGCTATAAGCTTTCGATTCATAGTTACCTAGTCCTTATGACCATGAGATCATGTAAATCACTTATACCGGAAAGGTACTTTGATTACACCAAACACCACTGCGTAAATGGGTGGCTATAAAGGTGGGATTAAGTATCCGGAAAGTATGAGTTGAGGCATATGGATCAATAGTGGGATTTGTCCATCCCGATGACGGATAGATATACTCCGGGCCCTCTCGGTGGAATGTCGTCTAATGTCTTGCAAGCATATGAATGAGTTCATAAGAGACCACATACCACGGTACGAGTAAAGAGTACTTGTCGGAGACGAGGTTGAACAAGGTATAGAGTGATACCGAAGATCAAACCTCGGACAAGTAAAATATCGCGAGACAAAGGGAATTGGTAATGTATGTGAATGGTTCATTCGATCACTAAAGTCATCGTTGAATATGTGGGAGCCATTATGGATCTCCAGATCCCGCTATTGGTTATTGGTCGAGTGAGTACTCAACCATGTCCGCATAGTTCTCGAACCGTAGGGTGACACACTTAAAGTTGGATGTTGAAATGGTAGTTCTTGAATATGGAATGAAGTTGGAATATTTGTTCGGAGTCCCGGATGTGATCCCGGACATCACGAGGAGTTCCGGAATGGTCCGGAGAATAAGATTCATATATAGGATGTCATTTTATGTGAATAAAATGTCGCGGAAGGTTCTATGGAAGGTTCTAGAAGGTTCTAGAAAAGTCCGGAAGAAACCACCAAGGAAGGTGGAGTCCACAAGGGACTCCACCTCCATGGCCGGCCAGCCCTAGTGGGGGTGGAGTCCCAAGTGGACTCCACCATAGGGGGCCGGCCACCCCCCACATGGGAGGTGGGAATCCCACCTTTGGGTGGGAGTCCTAGTTGGGCTAGGTTTGCCCCCTCCTATGGAAGGTTTTGGTTTCGGGTCTTATTCGAAGACTTGGACACCAACACTTGGGATCCACCTATATAATGAGGGGCCAAGGGAGGGGCCGGCCACCCCAAAGACCATAGCTTGGCCGCCCCTTGAGTGGCCGGCCACCCCCTCCCAAACCCTAGCTTTGCTCCTCCACTTCATATTGCCCGGTTTGCTTAGCGAAGCTCCGCCGGACTTCTACACCGCCACCGACACCACGCCGTCGTGCCGTCGGATTCAAGAGGAGCTACTACTTCCGCTGCCCGCTGGAACGGGAGGTGGACGTCGTCTTCATCAACAACCGAACGTGTGACCGAGTACGGAGGTGCTGCCCGTTCGTGGCGCCGGAACCGATCGTGATCAAGATCTTCTACGCGCTTTTGCAAGCGGCAAGTGAACGTCTACCGCAGCAACAAGAGCCTCATCTTGTAGGCTTTGGAATCTCTTCAAGGGTGAGACTCGATACCCCCTCGTTGCTACCGTCTTCTAGATTGCATCTTGGCTTGGATTGCGTGTTCGCGGTAGGAAAATTTTTGTTTTCTATGCAACGTTATCCTACACGGGCTGGCCGGTTCAAACCAGGCCAGGGACCGGGTGCTGACCGGGCGGGTGAATTGTCGCGTAGTAACCCTCCCGGTTGGCATCAGCTGATTTTCCGGTTGGCGCCGGGCCGGATCCAGCGTGCCACCCGGTCGGACCGGGCCAGGGACCGGGCGCGCCGGCGTGGCGGCCGGTCTGACCGGGTGTTGGGCCGGTATGGACTTTCTCTTCTCCTCTCGCGCATGCCTCCCGCTCCTCCCTCGCGCGTCCATGAGATATCTTCATGTCCAGCTCCTCCCTCGGTGGTCTCCAGCTGGCTCGACTCCGTCCCGACCCGGCCCCCGCCGCCGACGCCCCCGATTCCCGTGGAGCCGGCGTCTGCGTCCTCGGGCGGGGATGAGCGGCGGCCGCAACCGCACCAGCAGCTGCAGCAGGAGGAGGGAATGGACCGGCGGCAGACGCAGCCGCAGCCACAGGAGGGTGAGGCGGAGCGGGAGCGGCGGCAGTCGCGGGAGGAGGACGCGGTGGAGGAGCGGGTCATCCGGGAGTCCTCCGAGGCGGAGGAGCGCAAGCGGGAGCAGCTACATGGATTGGATCGGGGAATTGGAGAATTTGGGAAAGGGGAAACGATGGTAGGGGACGACCTGTTCGGTTCTTAGGTGGGGCCAGCGACGCGCGTCGCCCGCGCAAGCAGGAGGCTGCGGGAGGCCCGTCCCCCGGGGGAATCTAATCGTTTTCCAAACATAAATCTGATTTACTAATAAAATCAGTGCTAGCTGAATTAGGGTGTAATTTGAACAGAATTCGAACTCGGAAAAAGCTGGTGCCAAGTCCTAACACAACTTCCAATGCCAGCCCAGACGCACAGTGTGGCCCAGCAGGCTGAGCAAGTGAGCGCTTGTACGCTGCTGCCTCTTCATTTCCGATCCAATTTTTATTCCCACTAGTTAAGTGCCCGTGCGTTGCTACGGAAAAACAATACTTAACGATAGTTGATTTCATTTTGTTGGGTGCCACCTATTTTGCATTCTTTTTGTAAACCTCCAATGACCAGCATGTGTTATTTACTTATTTATGTCAATTTTAACCATTTTTACTGTATGTTTATCCTTCTTTGGAGCGACCTCCCATAAATTTATTACTATTTGGATTAGACAATTTTAGTGTGTACAAGCGTCAGTAATAAGAATGGTTTTGATCATCCTAAATCGAAATCGACTCTAAAAAGTGCAAGAATCTTGAACACGAATAATGAATGCAAAGCAGCGAGAAGATACATTGACAACATTTTTAAAGAAAAGTCAAACCTAGTTTACGTTGACAACTAATTAAGAAAAGTCAATTTCTCTTATAAGTGCCCATTTTAATTTATTTATTGTTGGGCCCTCAATTTTCTTTTCTACACACTACAGAGCTTTGTAGTCACCCCAGTCGGACAACATCGTCATTGTACCCATTACATCAATATGACATGGTGTTTTTCTGTAGTAGTTGTTCCCATAGCTTAGACTTTGAATTATTATTACAGGATAATAACATGACAGACAAATGAAAACAGCACTGGAGCCCTCCAGTTAGCTGCCTTCTTCAAGAAAAACAATTCTTCTTGTTAGCGCATGTTCAGTTAGTTCAGTTAGTTCAGGTAACGCATGCTGCGCCTGCTACCCTTGACCTGATCGCCCATGACGATCACGTCTCACAGTTTTGTAGCTACATCGTGCTCAAACCGCACCCATGCATCACTGCCACTACGGTGCGCACGATTGTACTTGTAACATGCTATTAAGCAGATCAATACAAGGCTAAGCACCTAAGGTGCATTGCTAACCTTGTCTTCACTTCTTCTTTCCCCACTTGAAGGCTAAAGCTAACTTTAATTAGTCGCAGATTTCTACCCTACCCCTATGTATAAATAGCTCACCTAGCCATTTTTCATCCCCAATTTCTATTCACCGAACTGTCTGCCAAGTAGAAACAACAACAAACAAAAATATGTTCACTGCACATGATATCATCAGTGTGCAAACTTAAACTGGGATTTCACATCAACCCGGTGCACCAGTCTTTAATTTTGAAGAATGCATGCCATATGATATCTTGAAAATTTCGAAATTCACAAAGAGAAACAACATGCAGATGGACCTATAGATTCCTGGCCGTTTCTCCCTTCTAGTACATGATGGATTGCAGTTTAAGGCTTGCTTAAACCTGAGAATTTAAGAGCTTAGTCCAGAAGTAGCAAAGGAGCCTTCTCTGTTTTGTTGGAAATAAATCTACATCAGGAAAAAATATGGTATACATTTTTACCTGAAAAGGCAAGCATCTGGACCTACATGTATGCATGGAAAAATCTGAATCAACGTCTGAAAAAATGCTGGCTCGAATAGATAATCTATTCATGTTATTAGCAGCTAATTTAAGCTGTAAGGGTAGGAAGTACAAATAAGTCAAAATATCCATACAAAGTTCTGTGTGAATGAATAACAAGAAAAATATCAGATTAAGCAAGGCATACATCTGAACCTCGAAGGGATATTTGACCATCATAATAATATAATCATGAGGTCTATTGCTTCTGGATAAGAAAATTGTGCTTATTTTTGCATGTGAGGTATATAGTAAGGTGTTTGACAACAATAAAACCTCGAAGGGATACTTAGCACAAGAAACATGCACGGTCATACAACAATAAAACCATGAAAAGACGAAATACTACCTCCGATCGAAATTAATCAACATGTGTGTACTTGATGCCCGAGCCTGCGTCAATCTGATCCGACCGGAGGGAGTATTTCAGACATGACTCACAACCTACATGGGCATCAGGCAAGGGAATAATTTGTCAAGCATAATATACACTCCTTTAATTTGTTTGGTCATAAAAAATATCTGCCAACAAATATCAGCTCTGGCGCTCTCACTTCCATAAGGTCCATGACAATCATAACTACATAATGGCGGCCAACTTTATCAACATACTTGAGACTGGAAACTAATTACTGATACACATGATTGTGAACATAGGAACCACAAGAATCAATCCATCATTCAAACACAAAATGTTTATAAGAAATCCAGAAGTGGCACTCACTTAATTCTGTAAGGCGACCTATCAGCTTTGTAGGCATAATCTCCTTGAGTTGCTCCTTTACTTCATACTAACCATCTGTACGAGAAGGGAGAGGTCCTCAAACATGATCGCTCTGATATACACATCCGCTAGTTAGCAATTCATCAAACGCAAAAAATGGTTAAAGGGATGTAACCATGTGCGTAATAAGAAACTAACAACATATACAATGCACTTACACTTATATGATCATTTAGTATCTTAATTAAGCCACAGCCTTAGGAGAAATAGTTTATTGGTAGTTTTGCACAAAGTTGATTAGTCAAGAAACGAAGAAAATAAGATACCGAGAGAGTGAGCATTGTGCTATGTCATCATAGTTGCTAATATACTCCGATGCTATTTTCTAAGACACCAATCATAATTTTGTGCATCGTACTTCAAACAGAATAAATTAATCAGAGATCAGCAGAGAGTCAACTGTGAGTGAACAAACTAAAACAACCATCATTACATGCTCCCAACATGAAGTTGTCGACAGTTCTCCTAATAGATATGGTATAACTGAACATAGGAACCAAATGAATGCCAGAGCAGTTGGTACCCAGAGCTTGGTGAGCACGGTGAATAACATCTATACTAAAAAAAGTGTATCAAAGAAAATAAATATATGGATCTATTGTTCTGCATCAAAGAGACCTTTTACAAGAATATCAGGGCTGTAAGAAATGTGATGAGCGGAGATACTGGTATCATGTGTAGATCAAGCTTAATAAAATATAAGAGCTCACAGATGAATTAATCATACACACATTCCAACATTTACGTAGCACAACAATGGAGATTATATTTCCAAGCATTCTTGGAAATAGAGTGAAGAGACACCTGCGAGAATTTAAATAAAGGAAGATCTTAAGAATCAGGCCCTTGCAGCAGATTCTAAAGAACCATAATGAGAAAAATAATGGTGCTAATATTTATAGGCAATCCAAATGATAGATCAACTTAAAAGGTCAATTTAAATGGGCGAATCTAAATGATAAATCACACAAAAGTTACCATTTACTGTTGTCTTTGAGTCTTGTAAGATGGAGGTAAACATCACTGCATATCTTCAAAGAGTCGCTTTATGGCTTGTTCCATGAGTTGTGACACTGGAAGAGTTTACATTGTAGAAAGAAGAACAAATCAAGACCAGTAACAATTCGAATTCACGAATCGGATTTTTTCATTCTACCAAATATAAGACATTGTACTCCAATCCAACTTGGTTGGGAGGTTACTTAATTTTATTGCGGGTAGCTGCATAAATATCATTACAAAGCATGTACACCAGTGCACCACACTATGTATAGAAGGCTACCATCCTACCAGATGCACATGCAATACAGCTGTGAAGCAACAAAAGCACAAGTTGTGTAGTACACACTAAACAAGACGGAACGGTCAGTCTAGGCTGAATGCACTGAAGAAGGCAGTGCTGCAGCCACCCCAGTAGGTACCAACGGCAAGCATATAAGGAATAAACATAAATCCAAAGCGGTCAAAAACAGAACTACAACAACACTATGATACAAAGGTCTGGTCTGCAAAATTAACTGCACTATAGCACTTGAAGTGTTACAACAAGCACCAACACTACTACACGGTAGAGATTTAGGGGCACTTTGCCCTGGGGCACTTTTCAAAGTGCCTCTAAATACCCCCTTTTAGAGGCACTTTGGCCAAAATGCCTCTAATGCTCTACCTATTGGGGCAGTTTAGAGAAGTGCCCCAATTGGTATACATCTATTGGGGCAGTTTAAAGAAGTGCCCCAATTGATATACACCTATTGAGGCAGTTTGAAGAAGTGCCCCAATTGGTATACATCTATTGGGGCAGTTTAAAGAAATGCCCCAATTGATATACACCTATTGAGGCAGTTTGAAGAAGTGCCCCAATTGGTATACACTTATTGGGGCTGTTTAACTAATGCCCCAATTGCTATACACCTATTGGAGCAGTTTCAAGAAGTGCCCCAATTAGTATACACCTATTGGGGCAGTTTAACTAGTGCCCTAATTGCTAGGGGCCTATTGGGGCGGACCGCCACTTTCCTTTTTCGTCCAAAAATGAGTTGCGCCCAACGGGTTTCGAACTCAGGACCTTCCGAGCGGGGGCGCAAGAGAACTGCGCTGCTAACCAACTTCGCTCCAACTGTTCTTGGTAGTACATTAGACACATATCATATTTAGTATATAACTAACACGGTGGCAGACTGAAAATCGAGAGTTCGTTGTGCGTACAGTCAACAACCAGCGAAACGAACCAGATATAACAAGTGAATCGTTTGTTCGTTAATCCGGTTTTTATACTAGGATTCTCGAAAGGTAAATTTAATACGTGCAAAAGTTTGAATTCTTTTTAACGGTAAATTTAATACGTGCAAAATTTATCAACCCCTCTGCCCGTAATTTATCAACGGTAAATGTGAAAAGTTATCGATCCGAAAAGTTAATTTCATTTAGAATATTTTAGGAACATTTTTATCTCACAATTTATCAACCTTTCGCCCCATTGTTTATCAACGCTAAATTTAATAAGTTATCGAAACGAAAAGCCAATTTTATTTAAAATATTTTTGGTAATATTATTAGCTCACAATTTATAAACCCCTATGTTCGTTATTTAGCAATGGTAAACTTATCAACCCAAAAAACTAATTTCATTAAAAATATTTTATAAATATTTTAGCTCACAATTTAACAACCCATATGCCCATTATTTGTCAATGGTAATGTGCAAAATTATCGACTCAAAAGGCTAATTTTATTTAGAATATTTGTAGGACATTTTTAGCTTAGAATTTATCAAACCCTCTTCCCGTTATTTATCAGCGGTAAATATGAAAATTTATCGACCCAAAAAAGCTAGTTTTATTTGAAAAGTTAACAACCTTGATAAAAAAAAATATTTGAAAAATTAACATTCCCAGATTCAAAGTTATACTCCTTAGCAAACTCCGAGCAGCAATTTCGTAACCCTGACATGATGTCAAGATTGTTCCCGAATAAGAAGAAGAACAAGATCGAACTTAACAAAGAGTAAGAGAGGAAGAGTACCATCTTGCTGTTCTTCTTCCGCCGGATCTCCATACCGCCCTGCATCTCCCCATGGATCTCTCCGGATATCTCCTCCTCAAGAACATGGCCGGCAGCCGGGTGCTCCACACGGATCTAGCCGGGACACTTCTCCTCGAGGGGCGGGGTCAGCTTGGGCGTGGCCCGAGAAGGGGCGGAGGGACCGAGAGGCGGTCAATTCGGCGGACGGAGGGAGGAGCCTTGATGCGGAAGTGGTGAGCAGAGACGGATCTTCCATGGCGTTCGTCGGAGGTAGTTGTGCTCTCCCGTGATCGTGCGCGCATGTGGTGAGCGGCTTGGCGGCGGTAGCGAATGCTTCGCGGTTGTCCACCAGGTTTTTTCCCCTAACCGTGGGCCACCACTTTATGGATTTAACTGGGCTGGGCTGGCGGCCCCGTGGACGGCCCGTGACCACTTACAGGCATAGGCGCGGGTGAGCACTTTGTAAGACGGCACGGTGGGAGAGCCTATTTTCCGCTTTAAGCGGAGCAAACCATTGGCTCCGCATAACCCTGGCCACTATGGGCTCGGCCCATTTTGGCTGGGCAGATCCTTCCTGTTTCTTTATTGCGAGCATGTAGCTCCTGTTTCTTCGTTGCGCGACATGTAGCTGCTCCGTTGTAATTTTGAGCACACTCAGTACAGATAGTCTACGCGTTTATGTTTCATTTTTTGCTCGCGATTTTTTTTAAAAAAATTGGATTTTAAAAATGTTCATAAAAATTGGATTTTAAAAATGTTCAAATTAAAAAATTGTTTGAATCTAAAAAAAAAGTTTGAATATGACAAATATTCGAATTAAAAAAATTACATATAAAAACTGTTCAAATTTCAAAAATGTCGAATCTAAAAAAATTAAAAATGTTCAACTCCAAATATTGTTCGAATCTGAAAAATGTTCGGATTTCAAAAATATTTGAATTTCAAAATGTTCTAACTAAAAATTGTTTGAATCTAAAAAAATCGAATTTCAAAAATGTCTGAATCTAAAAAGTGTTTAAATTTAAAAATGTTCACATCTAAAAATTGTTCAAATCTGAAAAATGTTCTATTTCACAAATATTTAAATTTCAAAATGTTCAAATTAAAAAAATGTTTAAATCTAAAAATTGTTGGAATCTAAATTTTTTGAATATAAAAATGTCTAAATATGAAAATGTTTAAATTAAGAAAATGTTCAAATACAAATATTGCTCGAATCTGAAAATGTTCGGATTAAAAAAATGTACGAATCTGATTTTTTTAATTTTTTTAAAATAAATCTGAAAATAGTTGTATGTGAAAAATGTTCGAATTAAAAAACTGTTCAAATTCGAAAATACTTCAGTATTTAAAAAATTCAGAAAAACTCGAGAATTTCAAGTTTGAAAAAAGAAAAAAAAACGGACTGGAAAAAATCGAAAACCGCTAAAAAACCTAAAAAATTCAAAAATCATAATAAACTGTAGAAAACCGGAAAAGGAAGACACTGTCCTCGTTAATGGGCCGGCCCGGAATCAGTACTCCCTGTGCGGCGCGCCCGATCACTCCCGCTATGAGCGGAGAATAGGAATTCTCGGCACGGTGCCCGCGCAGGAAATAAATTTTGCGAAATAGATTTTGCTAAATGCAAAAATAATCAACAGGCCAACACTCTCAAATTCTCAATGTCTCCGCACCAACCTCCCTCTCATCCCTCCGTTCCCCAAATTCGCCGCCGACACTCGCCGCCGTGCCGGTCAACGCCGGCCACATCCGCCGCCGCCACGAACCGAGCAAGCCGCCCCTTCGCCCCCTCCGCCGGATCCCCACCCGCGCGCCGACGTTCCGCCCCCGAGCGCGCCGCAGCGGCTAACCCTAGCCGTCGGGTTTGGCTCGGTCCCCGCCGCACCTCCTGCTGCTCCTCGACCCAGGCGAGCACGCTGATCCCCTCGACGCCAGCGCCGGCGGCGATCTCGCGCGTCTGGACCTCCAGCTCGTCGGCCTCGCGCAGGGTGAGGTCGATGGCGAGCAGCTTCTTCCCGACAGCCGACCGCGAGAGATCGGGGAGGAGGGGGAGGAGGCGGCGACGGCGGCGACGTTGCGGAGGGAGCCGAGGCGGCGGACGGGGCGCGCGAGGAGCAGGTCGGCGAGGAGGAGGGGTGCCGTCGGCGAGGAGGAGGACGCGGGAGATGGAGGGGAGCGGGAGGATGGCGGGGACGGGGCGGTTGGCGCCGACGGGGATGAGGCGGATGAACTCGGGGAGGAGAGGGTCCGGAGGGAGAAGAGGAGCAGCTTGCCGCCGCCCATGCCGAGGTAGAGGCCCGATGGTGCTGCGGCTGCTCTCGCCTCCTCTTCGATCTTCGAGGATCTGCTCCCCCGACTCTAATGTATCTCACGTATTGACATGCTCCTTTCACAGGTTGCCACCTCTCTCCTCTCCGGCTGGTTTGTTTCGATTGGTATTGCAACCTCGTCTCGCCATGTGTTTGTGAAAATGCCTCTTAGGTATGGGCAATTTAACCCGTCTCTTTTGTGCCCTGTCCATGTGATTAGAAATATATAATTTAATCTCCTAGTTTTGATCAAAGCAGCAGCGTGAACTTCTCATTACATAACTTTTGGCATGCCCATGCTATGATATGCTTCTACGGTTCTACCGTCGTATGGGTTGTACTTGATGCATTATTGACCGTAAAACTTGGTACAGCTTGGTACCGGGGGCGAGCGCTTGTGGCGGACGAGTGGTAGCAGGTGAGTCGAACTGGTCCGGTAGCAGCTACACAATAAACGAATGGAAGTCAATCGAGCTGATCGAACCATCCGACCTGGACGGAGCACGCTTGGTCGGAGGCGAGCGCCCGCGGTGGAGAGAAGGCGACAAGAGGTGAATCGAGTTGATCTGCTAGCAGCTCGGAGGGAGAGAGAGAGGGGACATGATGTCAATCGAGCTGATCAGTTACCACCCGACCTGGCGGCAGCTGAGTTGGTCCGAGGCAAGCGCCCGGGGTAGACAATGGGTGGCAGGAGGCAAATCCAGCTGATCTACCGAGCAGCTGTACATCGATCGACATGAAGTTGAATGGAGATGATTTTCTACCAGCTGGTATGTTCGTCTTCCTTGAGCCAGAGTTGAAATTTCCTTTGCATGTGCTAATTGATTGTATCGCTCAGTTCTCAATTCTTGGTGCTCAGCTAAAGAAAGTAGGTATGATGTTCTGAATTTCTTTTTCTCGTCTGCTCGAGATACTTAGTTTTGTTCTCTCGTGTCTATATGAATAGGCCTAAACTGAAAAACCAAATCAAAAAATTATATTAACACAGACCATGAACCATTACCAAGTGAACCAATTACAATAGTAAGAAGGTACAGAAGGTACAGAAAAAATCAGAATATACAATAGCGTAGAATCAGGAGGTTACAGGAAGTATACACAACATAGCACTAACTTGATCCAAATATACTGACCCACTAATAATTTTACTTTTACATAATACTGTTAGTCAAAATAGTAGCAACTAAGAACATATCATCTAAACTTGAATTTAAGCTTGTTGATATCAGGATTTTGCATGGCATGAAAGGTCACATCATATATGATGATGAATACTGCAGATTTGAAATTCTGTGTGCCACTATTGTAGGGAAAGTGTCAAGAATATGTAGAAGCTACATGAATTGGCACAAAGGCAATTGATTGAGCTTCGTACTATCAGGTTTTCTTTCTTAATTTTGCGTTACCTTGGCGATCATTATGCTTAGTGGTACAATAATTACGAAGGTTCTGATGAAGTATTATATTTCGTTCAGAGGACTGGGCAGCTAAGGAAGCTGAAGTGAGCCTTCTAATGGTTGAAGTTAAACGCGCTCAATCACGATAAGTTAGCCTTGACTATGTAAGTATCATTAAATAACCATGAGCAGCTGTACTATCAGGTTTTCTTTATTTTGGCTGCAGGGAGATTTATGGTCTCAGTATCAGACAACAAATGAAGACACAAGTAATAATAGGTAATTTTGTTTGCATTTTGCATGTGTATGAACAGATATGCAAAGTGTGGATTTACTTAATTTTATTCATTCAACATACAGTGGTATGTACTGCTATTATTTTGTATGTGCTTTTAGCTTTTAAGATTACTATTATTACTTAAAGAGTAGATTTACTTAAATGCGAATGATTTGATACATGATAATTTAAAATCATGGAAATATCTCATGTATGCGAAAATAAGGTGATCTTATTTGTTAGCAGGCACCTGAAGTGTTTTATACCACTTCAGTATCCACTTTTGTTTGGAATTGCTCTTTACAGATAGATACGCATGACTTATTCTCAAGAACTCAATATTTCATCAAATGAGCATTCCCTACTCGAGCCTCTCCATAAAATTCGATGAAACAATATCTTTTTGGGTCAGAGTTGGGCTTTTTCTCCTCTTGGTTGTCGGTTACATTGCAGGTATGACTGTCTAGATGTGTCCTTCACTTATTGTTAGATGGTGCATCTCATATATGCTCTTGCACTTGATTCACAGTAAGTGTCGTCATTGTAATCCTTATTTCTCTTGAGCCTATATCAGGGATAGGGTCTTCTTATCCCACAAAGTTTTGTATTTCTTAGTTGGGAAATTGATTGGGATGTTTGGTAGCTGCCTTTTATATAATCATCAACATTTTCATCAATTGTTGTAACAAAAATAAACCAAATATTTGCAATTTATCTCTTCTCCTCGGCCCTGTGGTGTACCTGTTAACCTCCCTTTATTGCACTGTCATGTGTTAGGCCCAAGCCCCAGACTGGTAGCTCTATCCATGCGGCGGAATTGGTGTTTCGTGCTGAGAATTGTTCGTTTCGTTTCGGGGGAATGCTTCTCTCACTCACTCTCTGTGTGTGGGCGGGTGTCTGCAGATGCTCGGAGATGAGATTGGGAAGGGGGCGTACGGGCGCGTCTACAAGGGGCTCGACCTGGAGAACGGCGACTTCGTGGCCATCAAGCAGGTCTCGCTCGAGAACATCCCTCAGGAGGATCTCAACATCATCATGGTGAGGATTCCCTTCTTGCTTCTTCTGCCTTCTCAGCTGATGTGTAGCGCCCGCCCGAGTCACAGTTACATGAAATGCGGTTTCTAGTAGATCTTAGTTAAATTTAGTGAATACAAGGCTGTCTAGTAGCACAGATGCTGCAAGGTGGGTTGCCTGCTACTTAACCGCTTCCGTTAAGCACACTCGGGTTCCTAGAAGCTGCATGTCTCACATTCTTCTTATTGGTGTGAACATTGTAAAATATTTGCATCAACTTTTTTGGATCCGCATATCAAATATTTGCAATTTATTTGTTGAAACTGTGATTATGAGGTCAATGAACTGAATTATGCTAGTGTGGCAGATGGGTTGAGCGATTTACACTACTATTTCCTTTTCTATGGCGTTAATTTTGACACAGAACCAGCAATTGTATGGTGCGAAAGTAAGACTTCATCCACTAGATCTGCTTTAGGAGACCAGGACAAAAAAGCTTACTCCATCCGATCCATGATTAGTTTATTACAACTTTGTACTAAATTGGTGACCCATATGATGGATCGAGGGAGTAATAAATTGGACATTTTTTAGTTACTTAACTAGTCCGGTCAGCACGCTAGACTTGTACTTGTCAATTTTTCTTCAAGTATTGGTAAAATCATGGTAGTTTGTTATTTGTTAGTGATCTGGTGTGAACAATTGTCTATAGGTTAGGTTGCAGGACTAGTTGATTTGATTTAGTTTTGAACGCAGCTTTCGCTAGAGATGTTCTGGATTGTTTTTATTGCTTTAACTTACATATTTCAAACTTTTGCCTGCTGTTGACATTTTTCATAGTTAAATTCTTCTTTTTAACATATTTAGATATATGAATAATTTATTTATTTATTACTCATGTCAGTTCAAAGCTATTGATTCACTAAAAGGCATTGCCAATTGCACCCTTTAGCTGTTTTTTTTTTGTTTGAGAGTAGGTTATCACGTGTACCACACGATTTAACTGTTCTTTTCTTTCTAACAAGCATGTATCGTACTCTTGCTACATATTGAGTATGTTTGTTCCATGCTCACTCCAACTGTTCTTCCTCATGCAATTTCTCATACTTTGTAATATTGGATATTAACAAGTATAGCAATGTGAGTATGTGACAATCAAATCTACAAATGTTTAATTTTAAATCTCAACAAAACTATTTGTCCACATAACTGCTACCAACAGTCCAACATTGCTTTTATTATCTTTCAAAAGTAACTTGGATTGATAGACTACTAAGCATAAAATGTCCACGATTTGTTCTTACAATAAGGCATGTTGACGAGGATGATCCAGTCCCAATTGGCTCACCAGGAGATACACAATCGGTCGTGGCTTCGACATTGAACAGGTAAGCTCAGGGTTCTTTTCCTAATATGTTCATTTCCTAATACACAAATAAGTGCATCAAGAAGTGCACTTGAGAAGAAGTTGAAAGCAGTTGCATCTACTGCTAAGAAGAGGAAGGGTGGAAGTCAGTAACTAAGAAGAGGAAGGGTGGAAGTCAGAAAGTTACTGCTTAGATACTGTCATCAAATTACTGCATAGTTACATCAAAACTGCTTAGATACTGTCTTATGCATCTGTGGAAGACAATGCCTCCAAAACTGCAAAGTTATGCATCCGTGCATGTTAGTACTCGTAATGTGACCACTGTGATTTGTTATTAGTACTCGTAATATGACTTATACCTTAACTTTGACCAAATCTGTGCATGTTAGTACTCGTAATGTTATTAGTACCGTAATATGACCACTGTCATGCTTGTAGTTTTAGGGGCATTTTGTTTACTAGCTTGTAAAGACATTTAGAGGCACATCTCAAACTGCCTCTAAAGACATTTAGAGGCAAATTTCAATGTGCCCCTGAAAAACTTTAGAGGCAAAACACTATGTGCGCCTGAAAACCTTTAGAGGCACTTTTCAAAGTGCCTTTGAAAACCTTCAGAGGCACTTTTCAAAGTGCCCCTAAAAACATTTAGAGGCACTTTTCAAACTGCCCCTAAAAACCTTTAGAGGCACTTTCCAAACTGCCCCTAAAAACATTTAGAGGCACTTTCCAAACTGCCCCTAAAAACCTTTAGAGGCACTTTCCAAACTGCCCCTAAAAACATTTAGAGGCACTTTCCAAACTGCCCCTAAAAACCTTTAGAGGCACTTTTCAAACTGCCCCTAAATGTATTTGGGGCATTTCATTCAAAGTACCCCAAATACATTTAGGGACACAAGCATCCGGGGCACTTTTCATAGTGCCCCTAAAAGTAATTAGGGGCACTTTGGCTACCTATTGGGGCACTTTGAAGTGCCCCTAAATATGGACCGTACAGTAGTGCAATGAAGAGGCACCAATTATCAACTATGGAGGGACCAGAGGCATATCCTCCTCATCATCAATCACAACGGCCCCATTACCAAAAAATAACGGGGCAAAGTTTGGTACAGAATCATCCTTCGCGGACATCTGAATAACAATGCATGGTCAGACATGCAGTACAAACAGTTGGGAACATATGAACAGAGACAGAGAAGATTAATAATAGATTGTACTAACCTTGCGCTGATGGTGGTGGTCTGGTCGCTAGATCCTCCTCCTCTGGTTGGCCCTAGCCTACAGAGTGCTGATTTTGCCCGCTCAACTACACGTGGCGGCGTGCACCTCCGAGCAGAAACGCCATAACGGAGATGGGAGAGGAGATTGAGAGGCGAGATGCGTGCCAGCCTACCTGGGAAGGACCACCGGAGCGGGGGCGCAATCCGCCGCAGTCCCGCCTAGAGTTAGGCCTAGGAATTGGGGATGGGGCCATCAGAACTTCAGGGGGGATTTGGAGTGTGGAGATGCCCAGATGTGCGACCTCGCCGAGCCAGAACATGAGCGACGGGAGTAGCAATTTCTTTACGCGGTAGTTTTGGCAATTCACATCAATTTTGCGCGGAATCGCCGGGGGTGGGATGATGGATGAAAGGAACGGGAGCTGATGAAAGCAAGCGGGACGAGGACGGTTTGACGAAACGGACCATGTATCGGGCTGACGACGGAACCTCTTCCCCTTTTTTAAGTAGGAGAGATTGTCGCCGTGGTGCGTCCAACCCTAGCTCCATCTCTTCGCGCTGGCTCACCGCACCACCGTCATGCCATTGTAGCCCCAAATCAGAGCGACGCTAGCCCCCCAAATCCGGGTTCCCCGGCTCAAATCCCCGCCTCTCCGGCCGCCGGTCGCCGGTTATGAAGGAGAAGAAGGCGGCGACGGCCGCGGCACCTGCGGCTGCCAAGAAGAGATCGGGGGCTGCGGCGGCACCCGCATCCAAGAAGCGCGAATCCGGTGGAGCGGGCAGAGGCAGGCGGCGTAAGCGGGCACGCGATGACGGCGACGGCGATCCACCCAGCCACGGCGATCTCATCAGCAAACTTCCCGACGACATCCTGGGCACCATCATCTCGCTCCTGCCCACCAAGGATGGCGCCCGCACGCAGGCCCTCGCCCGCCGGTGGCGTCCTCTCTGGCGCTCCGCGCCTCTCAACCTCGACGCCGACTACTCGCTCTGCTCCTGCGCGTTCAGGCGCCTCCGCGTCGTCTCCAAGATCCTCTCCGACCACCATGGTCCTGCCCGCTGCTTCCACTTCGGTTACATTCCGCTCTATAGTCACAGATCAAAAAGAAGGATCACCGAGGATGCCGCTCAGTTCGAGAGCTGGTTTCATTCCCCAGCCCTTGACGGCCTCCAGGAACTCGATATCCGCTTCTACCTCCTGGAATATACACATCAGTCTAAGAAGCGTTACCCGCTGCCACCATCGGTGCTTCGACTTTCATCAACCCTTGTCGTGGCCAGAATCGGCTTTTGTGGTTTCCCAAAGGAGATCACTCCTTCACTGAGTTTCCCTTTGCTCAGGCAGCTCAACCTACGGGGTGTTTCCATCTCTGAGGATGTCTTCCGTGGGGTCCTCTCCGGTTGCCATGTCTTGGAGTCACTAGCTCTAGAAAGCATGGGTGATGTGGGTTGCTTCCGTATCAGCTCACCAACTCTTCGGAGCGTGCGCCTCTGCGCTTGTTTTTCAAACAAAGGAGAATTGATCATCGAGGATGCCCCTAGCCTTGAAAAGCTGGTACTATGTTGTTCAAGCCGAGGTGGAGATAATATCTGTGTAATTAGGGCACCTAAACTGGAAATATTGGGCTATTTGTCACCCTGCATTTCTGAAATCCAGATTGCAAATCTACTCTTCAAGGTAGCAGCAGCAACCTCTTTCTTTTTGTTTTCTTGCATGCAGCGGTGTTACATACATTATATATATTTTATGTCCATTGTATTCTTCAGAGTTTAACCCCAGCCAGCTTGAAGATCACAATAAGCACCGTGAAGGTTTTGGCACTCCAGTTTTCCTTCCTGGATTTGGACGCTGTTATTGATGTCTTAAGGTGCTTCCCATGCTTGGAAAAGCTCCATGTCGATGTGAGTGTTCATCTTTGCTTTCAGTGTGAAGTTTATAGTTGAACCTCATGCAAAAAAAGATTATTTGTTTGACACACTCTATTCTAGTATGTAGGATTAACAATTCTTCTTTTCTTTTTTCAGTATAGTAGATACTTAAATATACCTGTGAAAGAAAATGTGCATCAGTATGACCCAATAGATCCAGTCAAATGCCTTGAGACCCATCTAAAAGAACTGGTGTTGAAGAGTTATGATGCCAATGAGCAAGATGTTTGCTTTGCAAAGTTCTTTGTTTTGAATGCAAAAGTGCTAAAGAAAATCAAATTTGGAGTTAGTGAGAAGCTCGGCAAGGAATGGATGGCTGATCAGTACAGGCTACTAGAAGTGGGAGCTAGAGCTTCGCCAGATGCACAATTGGAATTCTTATGTAGAGCTGATGTGAATCCCTTCACCTGATCTTTGTTTAAATGGGGTGGATGCTCTTTCAGAAGACCTAATAGTTAGAGTACTCGTTGTTATTATGAACTATCCCAATAAGGAGTATCTCCGTAATTTTCATTTTAGTTTGTGAAACATTATTCAGCGGTTAAATGTTAATTTCAAGAATTACAACTCTGTTTGAATCATGCTGTGAACATGCTTTGGTCGATCATAGAAGTGGCATATCATGCAACTAATGTTCGGATTGATGCTCACCCTCTTATGGCGCGTGCTAGCCTTCGGTCGCCGGATGCGGCGCAAAAAATCGGTTGCTTACGGAACGGTTGGATCCGGATCGCACGGTACCAACAATTAATCCATCTCTCATAACGTCGCTTTCAAGTTTGGTTGACTGAGAGTGTCTGAGAGTGTTCTTTCTTGGTAACGAACACACGAAATCTGTGATGCCAACACTAGTTAGGATTCTTAATTTTGCAATATTTTAACTATGTATTAGTTTGCGGAAACTATGTTCCAAACTATGTCTTAGTTTGTGTAAAACCATGTTCCCAATTATGTATTAGTTTGTGGAATGTTTCTCCTCCCTATTGAAACAAAAAATGAAAAAGAAAACACAAAAAATTATTTTAATATTAAAATAAATTTGGGGTCGACGTCCCAAACGCGGCACAAAGAAAATACGTCCCCCAAACGCTCGATCCGGCGTCGTTTAGAGGACGCGGCCTTAGACTAGCTTGTTACTCTATTAGCTAGTCCAGGCAAGACGTACTATAATTGGCCGAGTGTTGTCAATTTCGGTGCTCTCAGTCAGTGTGAAAACATAAATCTGATTACAAATAAAACCAGTGCTAGCTGAATTAGGGTGTAATTTGAACAGAATTCCAACTCGGCAAAATCTGGTTCCAAGTTCCAACCCAACTTCCAAGCTTGCAGGGACTGAGGATGCGCTGTTGGAGATCACGTTGATGACAATTTACCAAGCTTGGCTCGCAAGAAACAAAGCAATAGATAATGATAAGATTGAGGACCCTACCTTGATCGCAAAGAGAGCTCTTCATCTGCTCGAGGAATGGCACAGTGTGCATGGTCTCAAGCAAGCAAAAACTCCTACTCCAAAGGAGCGCTAGCTCCCTCCAGAGCAGGGATGGACAAAGGTGAACGCTGACGGCGCGTTTGTGAAGTTTGCAGGAAATGGAGGTGGAGGTGTGGTTGTTCGTGACCATGATGGAAGATTCCTGGCGGGATCAAGCCATTTTTTACCTTCGCTTTTAGATCCGGAACAGGCTGAACTACTTGCTTGCCAGAAAGCGCTGGAGTTGATGGAGAAGCTCAAGCTTAAGAAGGTAATTGTCGAACTTGACAGTGAGGTGGTGGTCTCCAAATTGAAGAGCGTGGAAGTGGACAGGTCTGTTCACGGAATTCTGGTAGAGGAGATTAAAAGGGCTCTTCGGGATATCGATGCGATGACCAAGTGGGTTCGTCTCGGCAAATGCGGTAGCTCACAATCTGGCAAAGGAAGGCTGCGTTTTAGGTTTAAACAAAGTATGGTTTCTGTTTCCACCTGATTGTATTAAGGATGTTTTGTCCCTGGATTCCCCAGGAGTTTGAATAAAGGTCGCAGCTATTTCCTCTCAAAAAAAAAGTTCCAACCCAACTTCCAATCATCCAATGGCAGCCCAGAGCGATGGAGCCGTAGGCGATGGCGGCGGCGACTCCAGCATTTCCAACCTAGCGCCGCCTTTGCAAAGGCCGTCGATGACAGCGGAAGGGTGCGCCCGGGTACTCCCTAGAAGCGGATGCGCCCTCCGTGTTCTAGGTGTTCGCCCTTCTGATTAGGTCGACGGTGTTGCGCATGTCGACGTCGCTGGATGAAGTCCCACCATCATTCGTGATAGCGGCCATGCGCGACGAGACGCTTCACTGCCACCTGGGAAAGCCGTGAAGCCATTAGCACCGCTTGACTAGAGGTAGACCACGGGTTAAAACTTCTGTGTCAATGACGCGTCGGCTCCACCACTCGCGACACGTTTCCACGCTCTATCCAGCGCGCCCACAGTGTCCCATGTGGAGCGGGAATGGTCGCGCAGGGCAAAAAGGCCCTTTAAGGCGAGCGCTGAGGCTGGTTATATGTCCAGCGCGCCCAAAAAAGCTTTAAATGGCGCTCGTTTTAAGAGACGCGACCGGTGATGCTCTTAGACTAGCTTGTTACTCTAGGAATTAGGCAAGATCGTACTGTAACTGGCCGAGTGTTGTCAATTTCGGTGATCTCAGTCAGTACGAAAACATAAATCTGATTTACAAATAAAATCAGTGCTAGCTGAATTATGGTGGAATTTGAACAGAATTCGAACTCGGTAAAAGCTGGCCCCAAGTCGCAAGTTCCCAACCCAACTTCCAATGGCAGCCCAGGCGCACAGTGTGGCCCAGCAGGCTGAGCAAGTGAGCGCTTGTACGCTGCTGCGTCCAACCCTAGCTCCATCTCCTCGCGCTGGCTCGCCGCACCACCGTCATGCCATTGTAGCCCCAAATCAGAGCAACGCTAACCCCCAAATCCGGCGTCCCCGGCTCAAATCTCCACCTCTCCGGTCGCCGGTCGCCGGATATGAAGGAGAAGAAAGCGGCGACGGCCGCGGCACCTGCGGCTGCCAAGAAGAGATCGGGGGCTGCGGCGGCACCCGCATCCAAGAAGCGCGAATCCGGTGGAGCGGGCAGAGGCAGGCCGCGTAAGCGGGCACGCGATGACGGCGACGGCGACGGCGACGGCGATCCACCCAGCCACGGCGATCTCATCAGCAAACTTCCCGACGACATCCTGGGCACCATCATCTCGCTCCTGCCCACCAAGGATGGCGCCCGCACGCAGGCCCTCGCCCGCCGGTGGCGTCCTCTGTGGTGCTCCGCGCCTCTTAACCTCCACGCCGACTACCACCTCTGCTCCAACGAGTTCAAGCGACTCTCGGTGGTCTCTAAAATACTCTCCGACCACCAAGGCCCTGCCCGCCGTTTTTACTTCTGCTCCATTCGCCTTCACAAAGACAAAAAAAGGTTCGCACAAGAAGCCGCTCAGGTCGAGAGTTGGTTCCACTCACGGGCCCTTGACGGCCTTCAGGATCTCCACATCCGCTTCGACCTCCTGGACCGTAGACATCAGCCTGAGAAGCGTTACCTGCTGCCACCATCGGTGCTTCGACTTTCATCAACCCTTGTCGTGGCCACAATCAGCTTCTGTGAATTCCCAAAGGAGATAGCTCCTTCTGTGAGTTTTCCTTTGCTCAAGCTGCTCAAACTATTTCGTGTTTCCCTCACCGAGGATGTCTTCCATGGATTACTCTCTGGTTGCCATGTCTTGGAGTCACTAGATCTAGAAAGCATTGCTGATGTGGGTTGCTTCCAAATTAGCTCGCCAACTCTCAGGAGCATTAGCCTCTGCGCTTGTTTTTCAAGCAAAGGAGAGGTGGTCATTGAGGATGCCCCTCGCCTTGAAAGGCTGCTACTACCTTGTCCAGGTGAAGGTGGGGATACTATCCGTGTAATTAGGGCACCTAAACTGGAAATATTGGGCCATTTGTCACCCCGCATCTCGGAACTTGAGATTGCAAACCTACTCTTCAAGGTAGCAGCAGGAACCTCTTCCGTTTGTTTCTTGCATACAGCGTTGTTACATACATTATATTTTTTTTATGTCCATTGTATTCTTCAGAGTTTAAACCCAGACAGCTTGAAGAACACGATAAGCACTGTCAAGGTTTTGGCTCTCGAGTTTTCCATCCCTGATTTGGATGCTGTTATTGACGTCTTAAGGTGCTTCCCGTGCTTGGAAAACCTCCATGTCAATGTGAGTGCTCATCTTTACGTTCAGTGTGAAGTTTATAGTTGTTCCTCGTGCAAAAAAAGTTTTTGTTTGACATACGATCTATTCTAGTTTGTACGATTAACGTTTCTTATTTTCAGTATTTCAGATTCTTAAATATACCTCTGAAAGAAAATGTCCACCAGTATGACCCAACAGATCAAGTCAAATGCCTTGAAACCCATCTAAAAGAACTGGTGTTGGAGCGTTATGAGGCCAGTGAGCAAGATGTTTGCTTTGTGAAGTTCTTTGTTTTGAACGCAAAAGTGCTAAAGAAAATCAAATTTGGAGTTAGTGAGGAGCTCGGCAAGGAATGGATGGCTGATCACTACAGGCTGCTAGAAATGGGAGCTAGAGCTTCTCCAGATGCACAATTGGAATTCTTATGTAGGGCTGATGTGAATCCCTTCACCTGATCTTGGTTAAATGGGGTGGATCCTCTTTCAGAAGACCTAAAAGTTCGAGTCCTTATTGTTATTATGAACTATCCCAACAAGGAGTATCTCGGTAATTTCCATTTCAATTTGTCAAACATTATTCAGCGGGTAAATGTTGATTTCAAGAATTACAACTCTGTTTGAATCATGCTGTGAACATGCTTTGGTCGATCATAGAAGTGGCATATCATGCAACTAATGTTCGGATTGATGTTCACCCTCTAATGACTCATGAGTTGGTGTCGCGGATTTCAGCTGATATGTCACTGGCTGTGAATTTTCACTGTAAACATTTTGTGGTTCTTCAGTACTCTTAGGAAGGAGAAACAGCGTTTGCTAGGATGCATGGCATGTTTCTAATAATCAGTTCATCAGAATCTGAATGGGAGAATAATTGTCCCATTGATTGTGATGAAGAATGAATTATCCTCTCTTATTTGCACATAAGTATGCGAACTAGTTTCGGAAAAAATAGAAAATAAAATTTTAAAAAACTAAAATTTTGTATGGGATCAGCAAAGCACAACTCATTGTCGCCCCCCGTCATGATCGACATCGCCCTGCTCGCTGTTGCTGCTGCTCCGCATGACCTCGACCTGCTCGTTGTTGCTGCAGCGCGGCTCGACCTCGACCTGCTCCACACGCTCGCTGCCAGCCTGCTTGTGGTGCCGCGCCCACCCTTGCAGCTGCGGAACCTCGCCATGCTCCTCGATCGCTTGTCCTCGACAGTGCGCTGCCGCAGGGCTGCTTCTCCCACGCCGCGGAACTCTGCTTCTTCGACGCTCTAGACCTTTGCTTCCGCGAGATATACCCCCTGAACCCTGATCGTCCTTGACTCCGAGCTCACCATCATCCTTGATGTCCTCCTGGTTTCTGTTCTTAATTTCAGCCTACCTGATGAGCAAGAAGGCTACACTCCACATGAAGAGGAAGAAGAATTAAATAATCCACATGAAGGTCAAATTGCAGGTACCACTCCTTAGGTTTCAAGCAATCTTAGGTTTCAAAATCACCGCAACTCATTTTAGTGCAGTTTGAATCTTAACCCTCTCACTTTCACTACCCTGAAAACACTGTAACTGGAAAGGACAATATCCTCACCTCCCAGTACATTGTGTAGTCCAGGTTACACTGCCTGATAATATCAAACGTGTATAAGTTCTTACATGTTCTCTATCAATATGGTGTGGCGAAGAGTGACCTACTGACCTGCCAGTTAGCAAGAAATGTATCAACCGTATTTGTTAAAATAAGTTTGATTTGGATTAAGACATGCTATTTGAAAGAAGATTAAGACAGTGGAGGCAGCCATGACAGTAGCTAAGAGGGTTGCTAAAACTGCCAAATTGTGGGTACTGCAATTCAACACCAAACGGAAACAGTGGCCAAATGATAAGGACATAACCATGCTAGGCACATAATTAGTTAAACAGGACAGGGACCAAACATGCCCGATTACTATTACGGCATATTCAGGCTATTACCAGGTCAACATCACACCTCTGCATACTGAAGGTGTAGTGCTAACTGTATTTTCTACTAGCTGTTCCAATCTACTTCATATGTACCAACAAAAATGTATATACTATATGATCTGCAAGATCGGCCTATATTTTCAGAAAATGAGAAACAATTATTTCTCTTATTTGTTCTATCCCAATTTTATGACATGCTTTTTCCAAATTTACTCCGTCACATCTAAGCTGATTTGGGTGGGACCCATCATGTATACTTATGTACGGCAAAAATGCAGTGTATATTGACCGGTATGTGTGTTTAAGTGGGCATAATGTACAGAGAATTGCAATTGCATTTTCTGAAAGATAAAAGTTGTAGTGACGTTTCTGAAATAGGTGGAAATTACAGTGACATCTATCCAGCTAACCCAGAATAGAGATGGTTGCTCATATTCTAATCGGATGTCCATTTGTAAGTCCCCAAAGGGCATGCCATGTAAGAACAGTGTGTCGTCAACAATCAACAATTGTAACTGGGAACTACTACATGGAGAACTCCTGATGCATTGTGTTTTGTCTAAGAAAATATGTATGCTACCTACTACCTAGGTTGTTTCTGTTTCAATCAGCAATGCAGTGCTTGTGTTAAAAAATTGCTTCTATTTCAGCTGCAATTTATGCTTGTCTCGAATACTCACTTATCGCTTTTTACACAAGTACCTCCCTCTTTATTAAAATGGGATGCCTATTGTTTTTGGTTTGACTATGTAGAAAAAAGTGTCGACATTTATAATCCCAAATCAATATAGTTAGAACCATCATGAAATATATTTTTATATCATGCACATATGGCATTGCACATGTTGATATATTTTTCAATATAGTTGGTTAAAAGTTTGAGTTTGACCGAATATTATATGCATCCTATTTTGGGAAGGAGGGAGTACTTGACGTCTTAGTACTCTTTTTCATAACTGTTCATATATGTATTTGGCTTGGACCTGTAATAAAAAGCCTGAAATATGACAAGTTGAGCTGGTACTGCAAATTGGTTTATTGCCAAAAAGGTCTATGGAAGATAGTGATCTCAGCATCAAACTATTGTTGCCATGTATTACCGTGGCTTTCTTCATGAAGCTGGGCTAATGCAACCTAGTTTGCTCCATATGTGTGGAAAAGAGTCTCCAGTTTCAATCAGCAATTCATGCTTATGCTTGTGTTATTTACTCAAAATATGTATAAAAGGGCAGTGGCATCTCATACCTTCATAGTTATTTCTAGCTAAATCTTCAGGCTTTCATTGATCAATTGGTCATATGTGACATCCAAGTAACTAGAAGGTTACCCCGCGTTGCAGTGGGAATCTTTTGAGTAACACTAAATGAAAAAGTATAAAAAACATGAAACATGGAGTTGTCTACATAAGTATGGAAGATTCAATTGATCAAAATAGTCGACGGCTAAATTGGTTGACATGAAATTGTTGTACAACCACTGTCTATAAAAGGATATTTTAGATTTGTCTAAATTTGAATGTATGTAGATCCTACATTTTTTTCGAAAGGAAATATCACCCCAGCTGCATCCAAAGGATGCACACGGCTTTTTTATTAGATTATTTATAAAACCTTACAAAAATAATACAAAATATCAACCTCGAAGCCACCTCACTAAACCTACAGTGGGATGAAGGGGGTGACAATAAACCAACTCACATCATCCAAAAAACCAAATGTGATATGGGGTTGCCCGATCTTCTCAGTAAGCAACGGTGGTGATGATGATCACGGGGTGATAGCAGCGGAGGAACACGACAATGTAGTGGAAGATAACTTGTATGACGCAACGAGAACTCTCAATTGGTCCCTGTTGCACGCCAATGCAACAGCTCTCAACCCTGCAAGATATTCGCAACTCCACACACTTGCGCACGTAGCCGCCGACCACGAAGCGGTAAGTTGCAACCGTCTAATTCCCAATGAAACAGCAGATCACACAAGACTTTAACAGGATCTACACAATATCAAGCAATATGGTGTAGGAAATTCAATAGTTTTGCGGAGCAAACAACTAAGAACTAGGGTTTATCTTAAACGTGGTCTAAAGCAGCTAGGGGGCGTCCTGGGCACTTATATAGGCGTCCGGGACGACCTCTGGTCGAAAAACTACGAGAATAACCGACCTAGAATATATCTGGTCGAGATAGACTTGGACACGACCGGTCGATCGGGCCTGGGACCGGCCGGTCCGGTCTGGACCGGGCCAAAGACCGGATGGCGACCGGGTGGCGGGGCGTGTGGCTCAGTACCCCGCCCGGTTGCAGTCAGCGGATTGCCCGGTTGGCGCCGGGCCGGATCCGGCGTGCCGCCCGGTCGGACCGGGCCAGGGACCGGGCGCGCCGGCGTGGCGGCCGGTCTGACCGGGTGCTGGGCCGGCCTGGACTTCTTCTTCTCCTCTCGCGCATGCCTCCCGCTCCTCCCTCGCGCGTCCATGAGATATCTTCATGTCCATCTCCTTGTCCAGCTCCACGTCCATCTTCACGTCCGAGCTCGCTCCTCTCCTCCTCGTGCGATGCTTGTCTCCTCTTCATACCTGATGATACACAAGTAATAGGACTTAGGTAGTATAAAGTTCTGATCAATCAAAGTATCGTTTAGGAACAAGTTCACCTGTTGTTTAAATAGCTTCGCACGAGCTCTTGTAATAGGTCCAATCCTGACTTCATTGGACTTGAGCTTCACAGCAGGTTCATCTTCAGTAGGTAATGACGGAGGTGGTAGTGAGGTAGGGATGTCCTCATCATCTCCCCCCCCTTCAAAAGGCGTCGACCCCGACGCTCCAAGGTCTTCTCCGTCATATGGTGTCAAATCAGCAACATTGAAAGAATTACTGACACCAAACTCATCAACTGGAAGATCTATTGAGTATGCATTATCATTGATCTTGGCAAGCACTTTGTAAGGACCAGCACCACGAGGCTTCAACTTAGACTTCCGCAGCTTCGGGAACCTATCCTTGCGAAAATGTACCCAGACCATATCACCAGGCTTGAACAACATCTCCTTGCGCTTCTTGTTCATCCTTGCGGCATTGCTCTTGCCTTTCTTCTCTATCAACTCTTTAGTCTTCACATGGATCTTTCGCACAAAATCTGCCCTCTTGGATGCCTCCATATTAACTCTCTCATGTATGGGCAAAGGCAACAAATCAAGTGGGGTAATGGGTTTGAAACCATACACCACCTCAAAAGGACACAGCTCCGTGGTAGAATGTACCGCCCTGTTGTAAGCAAACTCCACATGCGGAAAACACTCTTCCCACTCCTTCAGGTTCTTCTTGATCATGGATCTCAACAATTGTGACAATGTTCTATTCACCACCTCAGTTTGACCATCAGTTTGGGGATGACAAGTAATACTGAAAAGTAGCTTCGTCCCCAGCTTTCTCCACAGCATCTTCCAGAAGTAGCTCATAAACTTCACGTCACGATCAGAAACAATAGTCTTCGGAACTCCATGTAGTCGTACAACCTCCCTGAAAAACAGGTTAGCAATATGCGACGCATCGTCGCTTTTGTGGCAGGCAATAAAGTGTGACATTTTAGAAAATCTGTCCACTACCACAAATATAGAATCATGGCCTCTTTTAGTACGCGGCAAACCCAACACAAAATCCATATTAATATCATCCCATGGTGTAGTAGGTGCCGGTAAAGGAGTATACAAACCGTGAGGCTTCAGCTTGGACTTGAACTTGTTGCAAGTAATTCATCTCCTCACATACCTGTCCACATCCCGCCTCATCTTTGGCCAATAAAAGTGGTCAGCTAGCATGAGTAGCGTCTTCTCACGCCCAAAGTGACCCATCAAACCTCCAGCATGTGATTCCTGCAATAAGAGCAAACGCACGGACGATTCTGGAACACATAGTTTGTTAGCTCTAAACAAGAACCCATCATGTATGTGATATTTTTCCCATGCTTTACCAAGAGCACATAAGCGATATGGTTCAGCAAAATCATGATCAGTGGCATACAAATCACATAGTACTTCGAATCTAGGAATTTTAACATCAAGTTGTGTTAATAACATATTCTTCCTAGATAGAGCATCAGCAACAATATTATCTTTTCTCTTCTTATGATTAATAATGTATGGAAAAGACTCAGTGAACTCAACCCACTTGGCAAGACGCTTATGCAAAGTAGACTGAGCTTTCAGGTATTTTAAAGCTTCATGATCAGAATGTATGATAAATTCTTTTGGCCACAAGTAATGTTGCCAAACCTCAAGAACTCTAATTAAAGCATACAATTCTTTATCATATATAGGATAGTTTAACTTAGCACCAGACAGTTTCTCAGAAAAATATGCAATTGGGCGACCCTCTTGCATCAACACACCACTAATTCCAATACCACTAGCATCACATTCAATCTCAAATTGCTTATTGAAATCAGGAAGTGCAAGCAACGGTGCAGAAGTTAACAATCTCTTAAGTTCATCAAAAGCATGATCTTGGGCTGCGCCCCACTCAAATATTACACCCTTTTTAGTTAAGTCATTCAAAGGTGCAACAATAGTACTAAAGTTGGGCACAAATCTTCTATAAAGCCCAGCTAGACCATGAAAACTTCTAACTTGACTCGCATTCATGGGAGTAGGCCAATTTTGAATAGCTTCAATTTTAGACACATCTACTTCTACTCCATGCTGAGAGACAACATAACCCAGAAATATGACCTTATCTTTGCAAAATATGCACTTCTCAAGATTACCATAGAGTTTATTATCACGCAACACTTGCAAAACATGTCGAATATGTATAGTATGATCAGATTCATTGCGGCTGTAGATTAATATGTCATCAAAGTATACAACCACAAATTTGCCAATAAATTCACGCAAAACATGGTTCATCAGCCTCATGAAAGTGCTAGGTGCATTAGTCAAACCAAAGGGCATTACTAACCACTCATATAAACCAAATTTTGTATTAAAGGCTGTTTTCCATTCATCCCCTTCTTTCATCCTAATTTGATGATAACCACTACGCAAATCAATTTTAGAGAACACAACAGCACCACTCAATTCATCTAGCATATCCTCTAAACGGGGAATAGGGTGACGATATCGAATAGTGATATTGTTTATAGCTCTACAATCTACGCACATACGCCATGTACCATCTTTCTTAGGAACTAAAATAACAGGAACAACACAAGGACTAAGGTTTATGCGGATGTAACCTTTGTCGAGTAGCGCTTGTACTTGCTTATGTATCTCCTTCGTTTCTTCGGGGTTCGTTCTATATGGTGCCCGATTGGGTAGCGAAGCTCCGGGGATCAAGTCGATTTGATGTTCAATACCGCGCAATGGTGGAAGTCCTACGGGTACCTCATCCGGAAACACGTCGCCAAATTCCTGCAAAACATTAGAAACACCAAGAGGAAGAGGGGTCATGTCGTTAGAAACCAAAACCGTACCCCTGTACAAGAGCACAAGAGGCATGGCTGTGGGATCCTCACTAAATTCTCTCATGTCTTCTTTGGTGGCTAATGAGACTAAGGAATTCAGTCTCTCACTTTTCATTATATCACTCACAACATTACAATTCTCTCGCCTATCTATAGAAGCATCCTCCAAGTTTACTTCAACTTTCTGACGAGATTCACTAAAATTTGTTGTGGTGTCATAGGCTGTAAGTTGATTTTCTTGCCCTTGAACTCCAAGTGATATGTATTGGCACGGCCGTTGTGTTGCACAGAACGATCATATAACCAAGGCCGACCCAATAGTAGGTGACACACCGTCATAGGAACCACATCAAAATCAATGCAATCCTTATACGGTCCAATAGAAAACTCAACACGCACCATGTGGTTTACCTTCATCTCACCATTGTCGCTCAACCACTGAATATAGTATGGATGCGGGTGCGGTAGATACTTCAACTTCAGCTTGGTACACAACTCTTTGCTTGCTAAATTGCGGCAACTCCCGCCATCAATAATGACCTTGCAAGCCTTGTCAGGATCAACTAAAACCTTTGTTTGGAACAAATTGCAGCGCTGAGTAGATGCACTAGGCAACACATTAAGAGCACGCTGCGACACAACAATGGTGCGAGCATCATACGGATATGCATCTTCACCATCAGTGTCATAGTCATCATCTTCTGGAGCATTAGGATCAACATCATCTCCAGTCTCATACTCATTGTCCTCATTGATAATCATGACTTTGCGGTTAGGACAATCTCTCCGGAAGTGACCTTTGCCACCACATGTGTGACAAGCCATATCACGGTTATGCGTAGTAGACACATTAGAGCCACTCGTACTTGCAGCAGATTCAGACTTCTTTGTGTTAGACACATTGGAGACCGGCTTGCTAGGCGGAGTAGAGTAAGGGGCGGAGCGCATCGAAGGCGCCGGCGCCGTAGATGGGGCCGCGCGGGGTGTGAAACGCCCAGCTCCTGAAGCTCGACCTTTAATCTTTGCTTCGTCAGCCAACTGTGATTCAGCTTCTCTTGCATGATGTAACAATTGATTCATATTGGTGTAACTGTAGTGACGAACAATGCCTTTGATATCATACTTCAAGCCGTTGAGGAAACGTTGCATTGTCATCTCGAGAGACTCACGGACACGGCCACGCTGCATAAGCATCTCCATCTCCATGTAGTATTCATCCACAGTCTTCACACCTTGTCTCAATAGAGTCAACTTATCGTATATATTCCGCAAGTAATTTGTAGGCACAAAGCGAGAAGTCATTGCCTCCTTCATGGCACGCCATGTGCGTATAGGTCGCTCACCATCCTCATCTCGGCTACGAACAAAAGCATCCCACCAACGCAATGCATAGCCATCAAATTCGGAAGAAGCAAGCTTGATCTTCCTATCTTCAGTGTAGTTCGGATGTAAGTTCCATAACTTCTCAATCTTGAGCTCCCAAGTGAGGTATTCTTCAACATCAGCTCCTCCTTCAAACTTGGGTATGGAAAACTTAGGCTTACCCAAACCATCTTCCTCATCATGTCCACGACCATGGCGGTCAAGCGGAGCCCATCCTCGAGGACGATTACCACGTGGCGCACCACGAGCATTGTGTGTGTCATCTTGAAGCTCAGGATCTTAGTCTTCGTCTTGTTGTTGTTGTGCTGTCAAATGCTCAATAGCTAGGCGCATATCTGCAATATTGCGCTGTATATTGATGACCCACAAGTATAGGGGGTGTACCGTAGTACTTTCGATAAATAAGAGTGTCGAACCCAACGAGGAGCAGAAGGTGTTGACAAGCAGTTTCGATGAAGGATTCACTGTAAATGCTCACGTACAAGTTTTCAGGGGGTTTTGATATAGCAGATAAATAAAATACAAGTAAGTAAAATGCGGGAATAATAATTGCAGCAAGTGGCCCAATCCTTTTTAGCTCAAAGGACAAGCCGGTTTGTTTACTTATGATGACCAAACATTCTTGAGGACACACGGGAATTTAGTCTAGTGCTTTAGCTTCATATAGTTGATTAATCTTCATTGTTTTGATAAGTGTTGTGTGGGTGAACCTATGCTAATTTACCGCCCTTCCTAGGACTAATACATACTTGTGATTAAACCCCTTGCAAGCATCCGCAAATACAAAAAAGTAATTAAGATAAATCTAACCACAGCCTTAAACTCTGAGGTCCTGCTATCCCTCATGCATCGATATACCAACGGGGGTTCAGGTTGCTGTCACTCCGGCAACCCCACAATTAGCAAACGAATACAAGATGCATTCCCCTAGGCCCATAAAGGTGAAGTATCATGTAGTCGACGTTCACATGACACCACTAGAAGAATAAAAATCTGAACATAAACCTTAATTCAACGGTTTCACTCAATAGCATCAATAACATGGAGTAATCAACACCGGGAGAGTTTCCCCTATGAAATAATCAAGATTCAACCCTAGATGTTACAACGGAGACGAGGGGCAGCGGTGGAGATGACGGTGTCGGTGGTGGAGATGATGATGATGATGATCCCAATGAAGTCCAGCTCGATGACGGTGACGATGGCGACGATTTCCCCCTCCGGGAGGGAATTTCCCCGGCAAATTTCAGCCTGTCGGAGAGTTCTTTTCTCTCTGGTGTTTTCCGCCCCGCAGAGGCGGCTGTGACTATCCTCCCCGTTCTCCTGCACCTTAGGGTTTCTGGGAGATGAAGTACGTGAAAGGGCAATGGCCGAGGGGGGTCGTGGGCCCCCTCCCCACATGGCGGCGCGCCATCCTTGTTGGCCGCGCCGGCCTATGGGGAGGGCCCATGGCGGCCCTCCTCGGCCTCCCCTTTTGGCTGGCTCCGTCATCTGGAAAAATAGGAGCTTCGGTATATTTTCCGTCAATTGTTGATCTTTCAGAAATATTGTATCCTGATGGTGCTTTTTCCAGCAGAATTCTGACTCCGGTGTATAATTCTCCAATAATCATGAAACATGCAAAATATGTGAAATAACATAAGTTTCATCTCTAAATATGAAATATATCAATGAATAACAGTAAATTATGATATAAAATAGTGATGCAAAATGGACGTATGAACTCCCCCCAAGCTTAGACCTCGCTTGTCCCCAAGCGAAACTAAACTCAGTAAACAAGACCACATATTTATGGAGTGAAGAGTCGATAAATAAAATACGGACAAGAAGCATCACATTTATTAATTCACACAAGACATTCTAGTAAACAACTTCCTCATATAACTCAACTCGAGA
>NC_061511.1:35148360-35169097 GCF_022539505.1 Lolium rigidum | reverse complement strand
GACGAGACGGAGGGGGGCCACGAGATCATCGCCATCATCACCACCGACGCCTCTCCATCAACCATCCATGCTTCCCCATCCATGTGTGAGTAAATCCCCGCTATAGGCTGAAGGGGGTGGTAGGGATTGGATGAGATTGTTCATGTAATAGCCATAAGATTGTTAGGGCATAGTGCCTAGTATCCGTTGTTGGTACTTTTATGATATTGTTGCAACTTGTTATGCTTAATGCTTGTCACTAGGGCCCGACTGCCATGATTATAGATCTGAACATGTTATTGATTCATGATGATATTCATTGTTTTATGATCTTACCTGCAAGTTGTATACACATATTGTTGTCCGGAACCCGAGGCCCCAAAGTGACAGAAATTGGGATAACCGGAGGGGAAGGCTGTGATATGAGGATCACATGTGTTCACGGAGTGTTAATGCGTTGCTCCGGTACTCTATTAAAAGGAGTACCTTAATTACCAGTAGTTTCCCTAGAGGCCCGGCTGCCACCGGCTGGTAGGACAAAAGATGTTGTGCAAGTTTCTCATTGCGAGCACGTACGACTATTTACGGAACACATGCCTATGGTTATTTAGTACTTGGATACTGTTTTATTATTATCTGCAAATGCCTTGCCTTGATTATTACATGAGTTCTCTTATCCATGCAGCGCCCATTCATCCATCCCTATGCCTACAGTATTTTAATCCTGCTGTTTACTATAATCACTACTGCTGTCTTTATTACACTCCTGCTTATATTTCACTAATGCTACTGCTATAAAACTGTTGCTACTGATAAACTATTGCGAGCAAGTCTGTTTCCAGGTGCAGCTGAATTGACAACTCCGCTGTTAAGGCTTACAAATATTTTTTTGCTCCCCTTGTGTCGAATCAATAAATTGGGTTTTACTTCCCTCGAAGACTGTTGCGATCCCCTATACTTGTGGGTCATCAAACCATAAGGGAGTTTTACTCCTAGGAGACAGTCGAAAAACTGCTCGATCTCCTTCTAACTTAGAGTGAAGCACGCGGGGGGCAGTAATATTCGATCTTCTTGGCCTTTTTGCCCTTGCGATGACTTTGCGTGTTCTCCGCCTCATCATCGTCATCACCGTCATCATTAGGGCGTCCCACGTAAAGCTCCTCCCTGATCCCAATTGATAGCAAGTCGTACCTTGCTTTCGGCCCATCTTTGGTCATCTCTGGCATGTTGAGGAGGGTACCAAGAAGTCTCTCGCACACGTTCTTTGTGATGTGCATGACATCAAGGCTGTGAGGCACACAGAGGATCTTCCAGTACGGCAAGTCCAAGAAAACAGACCTCGTCTTCCATACCTTAAGCAGCGGCTCCGGCGCCTTCCGCTTCTTTCTCGGCGGTGGGCACTCTTTCCAATTTTTCAATAGCTCGTCTATTTGCTCGCCGCTTCTCGTACGTGGCCATCTTCGGGGTTCGTCTTCACCATCGAACAGATCCTTGGATTTCCTCCATGGGTCGTTGTCGTGAAGCCACCTTCGATGTCCCATGAACACCGTTTTCGAGGACCCAGGATCTCTATCTAGCTGGCGGTACGTTGTGTCATCCATGCACCTGACGCATGCATTGAATCCGTGGACCACCTGCCCAGCGACATATCCGTAACCGAGAAATTCGTGCACCGTCGTGAGCAGCGCGACTCTTATAGGGAAATATTCTTCTGCGGCGGCGTCCCACGTATTGGCAGGCGCGTCCCATAGCGTGGCTAGCTCCTCTTTCAGAAGCCCCATATACAGATTGATGTTGTTCCCTGGTTGTTTTGGCCCTTCAATTAGCATACTCATTTGAATGTACTTCCTCTTCATGCACAACCAGGGGGAAGGTTGTACATCCACACAAACACGGGCCAGGTGCTATGCGTGTTGCTCTGGTTGCCAAACGGATTGACTCCATCGGTGCTCGCGCCCAGCCTTATGTTCCTAGGATCGTCCCCAAATTCTGGGTACTCGAGGTTCAACGCATTCCACTGGCTAGGATCTGAAGGGTGTCTCAACATCATGTCCTTTTTCTTTATATCCGGGTCATCTGCATCATCTTCTCGCTTCCTCATCTCCGTGTGCCAGTGCATTAGCTTTGCTTGCTTAGGGTCCGCGAAATACCACTGCAGACGAGGAGTGGTCGGAAAGTACCACACCACCTTCCGAGGAGCTTTCTTCCCCTTCTTGTACCGACTGACGCCGCACTCCGGGCATATGGTAGCCTCCGCGTGCTCGTCCCGATAAATGATGCAATCGTTCAAGCACACAGGGTATTTCACATGCGGTAAATCCAGAGGACACATGATTTTCTTGGCCTCCTCGATACTAGTCGGACACGTGTTCCCTTTGGGAAGACGTTCGTGCCAGAATGACATGTTGTTGTTGAAGGATGTGTCGGTCATTTTGTGCTTTACCTTCATCTCCAGAGCCATGAGCGTTACTTTCAGGCGGGTATCCTCCGGCCTGTGTCCTTCATACAATGGAGTAACCGCGTCTATCTCCAGTTGATCCATCTTGGCTTTCTCTCGGGCGACAGCTCTTGCGTTACTCGTCTGCTTGAGAAGCAGCTCTTGAAGATAAGTTTCCTGCACCCAGTCCATTGACGATGGACCATCGTCTTCATCTTCATGATCGTCATGATGACCTCCATCTTGATCTTCCTCATCATCAGGTCTAGGATCTCCTACATTGTGATCATGATCATCTCCGGGATCTTCTACATTCTGATAATATCCGGGATCTTCTACATTCTGATCATGTCCGGGATATTCTACATGGTGCTCACCTCCTTCCTTATTTCTTGAAATTGTAACAACCCAACTTTTTGTGCATTGGTTTAATCTTTGAAATGCAAAATTTTGGGCCAACAAAAACTTTTCTGTTTCTTAAAAATTGCATGCATATAGTTTCTCATACTCTTGCATTGTAGAATTGTGGTTGTTTGCTTGTGAATGTTGTGTTGTGTGTGGATCCTTAAAACCCTAACCAGCCTCTTAATCTTGTAAATCCCTTTTTCTTTTAGATGATAAATTAAATTGCCCATAAGCCCTTGAGCATGTGATCATGCTCACATGAGATCTTCTAAGATCTAGTCCTTCTCCAATTTCCCTCCACCATATCTAATTCTTCTTTTCTCCATTTTCAAATCTGAAAACTCTTCAAGTAAGAGGACCATTGACTCATCACCTTGTGCACCAAGAATTGACTTGGATCATCTCTATGTGGCTACTCCAGAACGATTTCGAAAATTGGAAATAAATGAGAATGGCCATGCCGGCCATAATCCTTACCTCTCCCTTGATCACTCCTTTCACACCTCCTCCACACCATCACCAACCCTTGAGCATGAGATCATGCTCACATATGGTCTTCCTAGACCATATTTCTTGCAAATTCCTCTCCCCCATATTTATTTATCCTCTTCTCGTTTTGCATCTCTGAAAATTCTCCAATTTAGTGCATCACTTGGCTCATCATATTTATGCTCTGAAATCATTTGGGATCACATCCTTGTGGCTTGTTCAAATTTCCAAATTTGGTGAGTAGGAGGAAAAGGCCATGCCGGCCATGATCTCCACCCCTCCCATCTATCTCTCTCTCTTTACCCTTCCTCTCCAGCACCCTCACACACGACCTGGGGAAGCCACCGCACCACCCTGACCCCTCCCTGGACCCACACTCGACCTCTCTCTCCCTTTCTCTCCCCAAGGTCACCACCTCGGGAACCACCATGAGATCATGAGGATCTCTCTCCCTCCTCCATTCTTGGCAGTTACCTGCTGTCCTGCACGACCCCCTGCAACCTTTCTCCCTTCCAGACAACCGCCTACACGCCCCCTTCACCTCCCTCTCTCTGACCCGCGGCAGGAACACCCAATGGCCGGTGGGCACATCTGCCCCGACACGGCCACGTCGCCCACCCCACCTCCCTTCTCTGGTGGCTCTAACCATGTCCTCTGGACGCGCACGACTCTGGAACGCCTCGGAGACATGCCCGCGACGTCTGTCCTTGACCCACCGGCGCTGCACGGCGACGCCCTGCCTTGTCACTTCGCCGCGCGGCTGCTGGCAGACGCCGTCGCGTCTCTCCTCCCTGTCCCGCAGCGCGACGCGCGCGTCCTTCCAAACTACGGCACCGCCTCGCAGACTTGCCCCAGCACCGCCCCTCTCGGCCAACCATCTTCTGCCGCCCTCCCTCCGTCGATGCACGGACCTGGTGCACGGTGACCGGCCGTCGCCCTATAAATACCGCGCCGCACCCTCCCTTCCTCCATTTCCCTCGCCACCCTCCTCGGAACACCCACACCACACCTCCTGGAGCGGAGAGGAGCTCCGCTCCTCCCTGCCGTGAGCGACACCTCGCAGCCAGCCAGCCGGTGAAGGTTGCCGACGCGGAAAACCCGCCGTTTCTTCCCTTCTCCCTGCTCCCTGGAAGCTCCTTGTCTTTCCCGTACTGATGCGCCCGCCATTTTTGTCCAGGGACGCCGGTAGCCGCCGCCCCGACGAGCAGCAGTTTCCGCCGTCGCCGTCATTCGCCGGAGGACCGTAGCTGTTTCGCCCGCCACCACCCTCGTTCGGAAGCCCCTGCTCCGCCGCATCCGACGCGCCCCACCTCGCCGTCGACAGCACCCCGAGGTGAGCACGCCGCGCCCCGTCTTTTCCCTGTGCGCCGCTAGGGTTAGCCGCGCGTGCGACGCGCCGCGTTGGAGACGACGGTGCATGCACCGTTGGATTAAATCCAACGGATGCATGCGCAAGCCGCCGGGTCCCGCGCGCCAGCATGGCCGCCATCTCGTCCCCGTTCAAACCACCGTCTCCCGCGCTGCGCCGCCGCTCCTGGGCCGAATTTGGCCGAGCCCAGCGAGCCCCGGCCCAATTTCCTTTCTCTTTTTCTCCCCCTTTAATCTGCCAGTAAATCTCTGCTCAGTTTTTGAAATACCATAAATTCGTCCAGTAACCAAATGAGCTGATTCAAAATTCTAGATGCTCACAGAGGTTTTCCCTACCAGGAATAATTGCTTGCATGTACTGCTTGATGCTGTATCTGTATATATAAATCTGGTGTTAAATAGTTGCAGATTGTGTAGTTTATTTAACATGAGGATTGTACTAGCTCTTTTTGAATGAGGTTAATTCTGTAGTAATACACATGTGAGTACCTTTCATTTGGCACTGGTCCCTCATGCAAAAGCCCCCTAGATTTTGTGTGCTAATTAAATTAAAAACTGACCAGAGAGCTCTTCTCTGATTTTTGATTCAAAAACTACAATAGTTTTTGAAGCAAATCCAATTTCTACTGGTAGGTATAGTGATAGGGTATTTCCTCACCAAAGGAAATGATTTTTAGGGTTATGTACTAAGCCTGATGATTTTATAACTAAAACAGGACACCTTATCAGTATTTTATTTTTGTAAATTCTTTTACAAATCATAAAAATACAAATCCAGTGGGGTTAGTTCACAAATGTTCCTAGCTTTCCAGTGGTGTGTTTGGTTTTTGTAGGAGATGCTCTGATTAGCACTGTTTTAAGTTTTGGAACACTCGGTTTCTATCTTGAATGAATTGTTTAGGTCAGTAGAAATTTTATGTGCATATGATTCTTGTGCAGGTGTGTTGTGCATGTCAATAGCTTTCTGTAGGTATGCTGCATGCATTTTTGTGACTTCCAGAAAGATTTAGGTCATTTAATTGGTTCATAAGTCAATTCTGGAATTGCAAAAATCATATCTTTTGTTTTAAAAATCAAAAAGGGGTGAAACCACTTTCAGTAGTATGCATTTGTCAACCTCTACATACTGTGATTTTATCAAATTTTTGTGTGCATTATTCTGGAGATAGTTTGTTGATTGGTATGGTGTGTTTCTTTTATTTTTGCGACGATAGATTCGAACGCCGCCGGAGATGAAGGAGGAGGTGACTTTGGGGGACTTGAAGAGGACGACCAGGGACACTTTGCTGAGCAAGGCAAGCCACCTCTTGATGCATCTCTGATCCTATATATCTTATGCTTGCATTATTTCAGATTTTATAAAGTGCATGTCTTCTTATTTTCATTTCGGTGGTTAGTGCCACCCGAGATTTATTAATCCACCCTTAGGGTGCAGCCCTCGTTGATACCTACTGAACACCTCTCTATTAGTGATATGGTGCTTATCACCTTGTCATCCTTGTCGCCATTTTTCGAAGAAGAAATTGGACTATAGGTTGGGAGCCCTGGAAAGATGGATGCGAAAAATGTTTTTCTGAAAGGAAGTTTTTCGAAAACCTTGGAATGGGGTAGCCCTGCCCAAGTGTGAGATTATCAAATGAAAAATGTTTATGAAAAGGAGATTTGCTGGAGGCAAGTGGAGAAAAGGAAAATATTTTTGAAAACTTTAGCGCCTAAGTACTCACCCGGACTGAAAAACTGTGCAACCACATTACCCCAAAGTGGGCACGGGGCGTAGTGTAGTAGTTTGTCTCGCCTTAGTTTGAGTCCTGCAAGTGTAGTGGCAGTCCGACCATGGACGCTTCGACCGGGGTTCTTCCCATGAGAAGGGACGCAACCCATTTGCCTTTTTAGGTACGCGGGGTACAACTTATGAGCTCCCATTGAAATATGCCTAAGTGGTTGGATGGCATTCCGGAGGGTCGGGTGTCGGGGACTTTGCAACTCCTGGGTAAACGGCATCCCGGACTCTGGTGTTGCGAGGTACAACTCATTCGGCATGTCTTAGGCTAAGGCGAGCAGGCGAAAAACTACGATCGGGTATTTGTCGTGGCATATGTTATTATGCAGAGATGATGCCCACACGATGAGTATTCAGATCTTGTGGGGAAAGTGTACAACCTCTGCAGAGTGGAAACTATTCGAATAGCCGTGTCCGCGGTTATGGACGGTTGGAAAGGCTGCTGCTTAGCACTAAAGAGTTTTGGTTTTTAAAAAGTGTTTTCTCAAATATTGTTTTGGGAAAGTAACGCCAGTGGAACTGGTGGAAAGGTACCTGCGAGGTATGGTGGAAAGTTGGAAAGGAAGTGGCCATATGTGATGGCTGAAATTAAATTGGGTCACCCTTGCCTATTAGTCTGCAATTAAAATGTTTTATAAAAGTTTTCAACTAAGATATGAAGATGCCATACTCTCGAGAGGAACCACCTCTCGCTCCTTGTCGCCTTAGTTAGTGCCTCGTTCCTTGCTATCGCCATATTGCATATCCTTTATTTCTCTCTAAGGTGGTTTGCGAGTACATTCAAAAGTACTCACCGGCATTGTTGTCCCGGTTATCTACTTGACCAGTACTTTGAAGAAGAGTACTTCGAAGAAGAGGAGTACGACGCCGAAGACGCGAACTAGACGCTCTCCCGACCAGCCGCTCGTAGGGTAAAGGCCCGACTTGGGTTCCACCGCTTTTGGAGTCGAGTTGTTTCCGCTCGTTGTTTGGTGAACTACGGCCTTGATGGCCTATGATGTAAGACTTCGTATTACTTAAATTCGGTATCGTAATGGATGATGTAATCTGGTATCAGTTCGGTTATGTATTCACGATGGAATGATCTTGGGATCGTGAAATTGAATGCATAACTGGAGTTCTGGACTGGTAAGTCCGGGGCCCCACAGAAATCCCATGGAAAAATTCATAATCATCTCCATCACCTTTCCACCGATAGCCATCCATGAAACCACGCACGAGAAGGTGGTCCCGCACCATATCGGCTTTAGGGTCCACAAGGCTCGTCAGCTTGCATCTTCGACACGGACATCTTATCTCCGTTTGGTTATTTTTAATCATCTTGGCCGTCGCGGATTTCAAAAACCTAGCCACAACGCCTTCGCTCATCATGCGGACCATGGTCGCCTGTAGGTATAGAGAAAATGGATATCTTAGTATACCAAAAGAAAATTTTGTCATGACCTTGACATAATGTATATGTGTAGTATGCCCATTATTCACCGAAATGGAAATGAATCAACGTTTCGGCAAAATATTGGCAACTTGATCGCATTTCAAATCCCTGCAAACAAAAACATGCAACACATGTGTGGAGGCTTCATATATACAACACATGTGGAGGCTTCGCATACAACACACACATTATGCATGCACGTGACGCTTTGCGCATGCATGCGCAAGTGCGCAACACACATGTGGAGGCTTCGCATAACATATATGCACACACACGTGTGCAAGACGATCGGAACCGGTCACACACAAAGCATAAAACCCATAAAGTTACCGATACGGCGAGACCGAGAGTGTTGGATGAGGGAAAAAGTTGAGATTGAGTAGGGTATTGAGCTAGAAAGTTTCACCCTCACTTACCTATCAAGAAAATTAAGTTTACCAACTTAATTTGGGTGAATGTGGAGGTGGAAATGAGGTGGGGAGGAGGGGCAACACGACCAGATCCAGATTTGGTGGGAGGTGGTGGTGGAAGAGTGTTTGGTGAAAGTGGGTGGCACATGTGGGAGAGGGCGGAAAAGCAGGAAATGGTCCTAGGTTAGGTGTTGCGCACCACCTAGTAGTACGCCATTGCTAGGGTGACATAGCAATGGCGCACTGCTAAGTGGTGCGCCACTGCTGACCTGGTACACCACAATAGAATCCTGGCCCAACCTAGCAGTGGCGCACCTCTACAGCGGTACGCCATAGCTAGTAGTGGCGCACCAAGGCAGTGCGCAATTGCTAAGGTGCTTATCTGTAGGGGGGCCCTGACCACCTCCTAGCAGTGGCGCACGGCGCAGCAGTGCGCCATAGCTAGTCAAGACAGCAATGGCGCACTACTACAGGGTGCGCCACTACTAAGTTGGGTAAGGACCTGAGCTCTGGTCACCCTTTAGTGATGGCACACCAAAAAAGCAGTGCGCAGTGGCCCACCACATTTGGGTGTGCCATTGCTAAGTAGTAGTGGCGCACTGCTTTTATGGTGCGCCACTAACACTCATCTTATGGCTAGGCCTTTTCCTAGTAGTATAACCTAACAGAGTTCGGACAGGACTCTCAAGACCTGGCCTGCTATAAAGGCCAGGAGAGGGCGTGCCGAACATCAGAACAACAATACGCGGAACCACCGCAACTTAGAGCACAAGCCCTAGAATCCTTACCTCCTGGCGAGTCAACCATAGCAGCACATCGGCTACCCCTTTGTAACCCGATATATTCGATAAATAAAGATCATACAAGCAGAAAGTGAGTGTCCCGAACCTGGGTAAATCTCTCTCCCTGTTTGTTTGGTATCTGATGTCTCGTGCTAGTCTGCAGAATTTTGTCAACCCTAAGCCCTTCATGGTGGGCATTGTCGACGAGCTCCCTCGTTAGAAGTCCCACCATCATTTGTGATGGTCATGCGGCCATGCTCGACGAGATACTTCACTGTGTTGTCTGGGAATGTCGCGAGGCCATTAATGCCGCTTGATCAGAGGTAGACGACGGGTTAAAACTTCCGTGTCAATGACGTGTCGGTCCCGTCACTCGCGACGTGTTTCCACACTCTTTCCGGCGCACCCGCAACGTCCCCCGTGGAGCGGAGATGTCCTCTAGACGCCGGATACAGTATTGAGCCGTGCCGGGCGGAAAAATCCTTTGGGACGTACGACTGGGACTGGCTATATGTCCGGCACGCCCCAAAAAAAAAGGCAATATAATTGGCCGAGTGTTGTCAATTTCGGTGATCTCAGTCAGTACGTAAACATAAATCTGATTTACAAATAAAATCAGTGCTAGTAGCTGAATTAGGGTGGAATTTGAACAGAATTCGAACTCGGCAAAAGATATACAAATAAAATCAGTGCTAGCTGAATCAGAGTGGCCCAGCAAGTGAGCGCTTGTACGCTGCTGCATCTTCATTTCCGATCCAATTTTTATTCCCCATCTTCTCCATCTCGCCGTGCTGCGTCCAACCCTAGCTCTAGCCCTCCGCGCTGGCTCGCCGCACCACCGTCATGCCATTGTAGCACCAAATCAGAGCGACGCTAGCCCCCCAAATCCGGGGTCCCCGGCTCAAATCCCCGCCTCTCCGGCCGCCGGTCGCCGGATATGAAGGAGAAGAAGGCGGCGACGGCCGCGGCACCTGCGGCCGCCAAGAAGAGATCGGGGGCTGCGGCGGCACCCGCATCCAAGAAGCGCGAGTCCGGTGGAGCGGGCAGGGGCAGGCCGCGTAAGCGGGCACGCGGTGACGGCGACGGCGATCCACCCAGCCACGGCGATCTCATCAGCAAACTTCCCGACGACATCCTGGGCACCATCATCTCACTCCTACCCACCAAGGACGGCGCCCGCACGCAGGCCCTCGCCCGCCGGTGGCGTCCTCTCTGGCGCTCCGCGCCTCTCAACCTCGACGCCGACTACTCGCTCCGCTCCTGCGCATTCAGGCGCCTCCGCGTCGTCTCCAAGATCCTCTCCGACCACCATGGTCCTGCCCGCTGCTTCCACTTCCCTCGCATTCCGCTCCACAGTCAGAAATCAAAAAGAAGGATCACCGAGGATGCCGCTCAGTTCGAGAGCTGGTTTCATTCCCCAGCCCTTGACGGCCTCCAGGAACTCGATATCAGCTTCAGAATGAACGATCCATTTGAGAAGCGCTACCTGCTACCATCGTCTGTGCTCCGCTTAGCATCAAGCCTCCATGTGGCCAAGATTGGCTTCTGCGATTTCCCAAAGGAGTTTGCACCTTCGCTTAATTTCCCCCTCCTCAAGCTGCTCCAGCTGTGGCACGTTTCCACATCTGAGGATGCCTTCTGTCAGGTGCTCTCGGGCTGTCATGTCCTGGAGACTTTATTTCTCGTGGAACTTCATGATGTGGCTGGCCTTTCTGTTAGCTCGCCAACTCTTAGGACCATCGTCATCGGCTATTTATTTGAGGGCAAAGGAGAATTGGTCATTAAGGATGCTCCTCGCCTTGAAAGGTTGCTAATACGTTCGTCGGGCTCAGGCAGTGAGACTATCCGTGTAGTTAGGGCACCTAAACTACAGATATTGGGCCCGTTATCACCATGTGTCCCCGAATTTGAGATTGCAAACCTTGTCTTCCAGGTAGGAGCATCAGCCTCTAGACTCTTGCTTGGCATTCTTTCGTGCTGATAATGTTTTGATGCCAAGTTGTTTTCTACAGGGTTTAACCCCATCCAGCTCGAAAAAAACAATACACAGTGTAAAGGTTTTGGCTCTTAAGTTTTCTTGCCCTGATTTGAATGGGGTTCTTGACATCCTCAGATGCTTCCCCTGCCTAGAAAAGCTCTATGTCATTGTGAGTATTCATCTTTAATTCTTTATTTGTTTTAATTTCAAAATAATATCTGATTCTCATCTAATAAAGTCTAGTTAGCAGTTACTTTGACATAGTCTGTTCTATCCTTTTACAGTGGGATGAATATATGGAAACAGAAATGAAAAATGTACGTCAGTATGACCCAGTAGATCCGATCAAATGCCTTGAGAGCCATCTCAAAGTAGTGGTGTTGAAGAATTACCGTGGTGGTGAGGAACATGTTGCCTTCGCCAAGTTCTTTGTTTTGAATGCCAAAGTAATAAAGGAAATCAAATTTGGAGTCTGCAAGGAAGTTGATATCCTGGGAAAATGGATGACTGATCAACACAGGATGCTAGAAGTGGAAACTAGAGCTTCCCGAGACGCTGAATTGAAATTCAAAAGTGGCTCTTCTCGTTGCGATAATTGTTTGGATACCCATGACTTGTCAATTGCTGACCCGTTTCACTGCTGTTTTTAGATGGGTTAGATTCTCTGTCAAAGAAGCATATCTGTGATCTGTCAATGGCCAATCCAGTTGACAGCTTTGTTTTGCTGATGCTCATTGGTACCTAAAGATTGTATTGCCGTCCTTTTGGAAAAAAGACTATGGATGTTTATTCTAGTTGCAGTCAGCAGTGCATGCTTGTGTTTCCACTAGCAGCACTTCATGAACACTGAATTATCTTATTCTTTCACCCTGAAGTTTTTAATATTTTAATATTGTTAGTGAATGATGGCTTGTGAAATTGCTTCAGAAAGGTCTGTATGGTACTTTGAATAAATAGATTTATCTGAAAATAAAGGTGTTGGTGCACTTGTCATTCTTGTGAAAGGTCAACAGTGCATGCTTGTGTTTTCACTAGCAGCACTTCATGATTGTGATAAAAGACTGAATTTTCCTATCTTATTTGCACAAAAGTATGTGATTTTCTAATACTACTAGTCAATGCTTGCGAGAAGTTAATCTGGTATTCCTAATAAATACATTTGTGTGAAATAGAGTTTTTGATGTAATTTACATTGCTTCGGAAAGGTTAACTTGCACTGAAAATAAATATATGTGCATTCACTCACAGTCACATATAACTGTTTGGACACCGTGACTTGTCAATCACCTACCCTTTAAACTGCTCTTTTGTGGACGGGTCGACGCTCTTTCAGGAGAAGCCTATTTATGAACTGTCAATCGTCGACCATTTAAATTAGCTGCTTGTTTTGCAGATGACGTTGATACATGAGTACTGTACTGTCTTCCTTCAAAAGGAAGCGTATGGATATGTTTGTGTTGAAGACTGAATTATCTTATTCTTTCTCCCTGAAGTTTTTGAAATTTTAATATTGTTAGTGAATGATGGCTTGGGAAATTGCTTGAGAAATGTTTGTCCATGGCTGCGTTGCTATTATCACTGTCTTGGTCTTTGGCTCTCCGATCTGAATGCTATTATCAAAGTCTTAAGGTGTTTCCCCTTCTTGGAAAAGCTCTATGTCATTGTGAGTATTCGTCTTTTGTTTATATGTTGTAAAGTGAATATTTGATTCTCGTGCAAAAATACTACACATATAATAGTCTAGGTAGGAATTACTTTAACACATTTATCTTCTTTACGTTTCTAGTGGGAGAAATACTTTGAGACACCAATGCGGGATGGGCGTGACTATGACCCAGTGAAATGCCTTGAGACGCACCTAAAAAAATAGTGCTGACATATTATGGGGGCCGTGAGCAATATGTCTGCTTCGCCAAGTTCTTTGTTTTGAACAAATTTCGAGTTAGTAAGAAGATCAACAAGGAATGGGTGGCTGATCAATATATATAGGCTGCTAGAAGTGGAAAATAGAGCTTCTCCAGATGCACAAGTGAAATTCATATGTAGCAATTCAAAGTTTTTGGATGCCCATGATTTGTCAATTGCGGACCCCTTTGGCTGATATATTTTCAATGAAGTAGACACTCTTTCGGAAGAAGCATCCTGATGATTTTGTTGATGACTAATCCCATTAACTTCACATCTGGAGAAGTTAATGTCTTCTGCTTATTCTGTTTACATGGTAGATTGTGCTGTCTTTGGTCCAATCCTTAAATTGGACATGGCTGCTCCGCTCCACTTCTAGCCTAATGTTCATGCAAAAATAGTTTACTGCCAAAAGTAAACAGAACTATGGATGTTACCTTACCGTTTCAGTCTGCAATGCAATGCTTGTGTTGAAACACTGCTCCTGTTTCAGTCAGCTTAAGTGCTACCTTTTTTTATCGTTGGAGAAGGTCGATCTTTTTATTTCCTTTTTCGATCTTACATGAATGTTGATATTGAAGACATTGTGATTACAATCTGCAACTTCTCTTTATATAATGCTATACAAAATCAGCAAATGTTTTATTCCTAATAACATTTTAAAATCGGCTTACTTCCTGCGTATATCTTACACTTGGAGAAGGTCGACTTGGTACTGTTAATATAAGTATTTCCATTCATCCTTTTTTTTAAAACCTAAAATATGTTCATTCACTAACAATTCGATCATAATTTTATTTCCTTTTCCGATAACACATGAATGCCAAACTTGGACATTGTACTTCCAGTGTGAAACTTCTCTCAGTATTGTTATATGATACCGCCTTAGTATTTTAGCTGTGTCATGAGCTGCCAATCTTCATCACCAAGTATGCACAGAATCAATTGGAAGCGAAACAGCAGTCTCTAGGATGCATGGCAGGGACTCTTAATGGGAGAAGAATTGGGTTGTTCACCCACCATGTTAAAGATCTATGTCTATGACAAATCTCCATAAGTCTGTTGAATTTGATGAGCTGATTAGATGTCTCTTAAGACCACCCCTGACGTTTTAAAGAGTCCAGTTCTAGTCACCAATTCTTGCCTGTGTTAGTACCTCAACTATCTTTTTTTCACTCAAAATGTGTCTGAAGTTTAACCTGATACTTATTGCTTAATTACTACTTGTCTTGGTCCCTTGTTAAAACGCTATTGTATGTTGACCTGCTGTCTCCTAAATGACGTGTATATGTAAATTGCCAGGAGCCCTACTTGTGATATCATAATGTGCATAAGAGTGTTGAAATGATTTTTCTAAGGATGTAACGTTTCATGCTTCCTCAATCTGCTTTCTGAATCAACCAAATCTACAGACTTTGGATGATTGGTTCATTGTAGCTCTACTATCTTAATACTAGCAAACAACACATGCTTCGTAATGTTGGGAAATTCAATTCGGCTCCCGGGTGCGTATGCTCCCTCTACCAAAAAAACATATTTCGAAATATCAAAAAATTTGGATAAAAAATTCTACATGTACATCTCCATAATGTATGTGCATTCGCTAAGTTTCACGAAAAACCAATATTTTTTGTGGTCTATGTAAAAAGGAGAAACTTTATCTTGTGAAAAGCATTATTTTTAGCACTGAATTTTGTCTTTTTTACACACGTCACATGATAAGTCAATTTTTTATGAAACGACTTTGTGTGCGCGTAGCACGTGAAGATGTACGTACAAATTTTTTGTTTCAATTTTTTTGAAATTTAAAATGTTCATAACATGCATTTCAAAATATAGGGAGCATATGCACCCATGTTCCAAAACACCACTCTTTAGATTGTTAATATTACTACTTTCTCCGTTTTAAAAAACTGAATAAATTTATTAAGATACGGTTTTATCTAGACATGTTTTTAGTGTATAAATACCATATCTAGAAAAAGTCGAGTATTTTTTTTTGTTTTTGAACTAAATGAGAATAAGAATCTGATGCTGTGAATACTTTTCAAATTTTCACTGCAATTAATCATTTATGCTATACCATCATAATTGATGCAATAACTAAGGGTAGTAATAAAACCTTAGATCATTTTCAAATCACTATCAAGTGGGATGTGTGATGAATTGTGTGTATACCTATCAAAATCTCTAGTTCGGTCAGAAATTACTTAATGTATCTCTTGCATTTCTTTCTTAAATTTCTCATGCATTTATTCTTACGGATTTTATATCACGCATACTCATATTTTGTTGTTTACCCTACACATAGACAAAGGAGCATCGAAGAGTTTACTTCTTTGAAAGATTCATTGTCTCTATAGAAAAAAAAATTATATTTAATCAACATTTTACTTTTATCAACATGTAATTGTATAAAATCATACTATTTGGCTTGATTCGGAATTTTCATTCTACATGAACGGTTCAACTTATATGAAATTTAGAGAAATTAACCCATCTCTTTGGAATTTATATGGCAAAAGTTCATATTGTAAAATATATGATTTTCTATCAACAATAAATATATAAATAAATATGATGATATGCACTATATTCAAAATTGGGTAGATGTACATAAAAAAGTTAGCGTTTCATGATGCTTAAGTCAGTTTATTAAGAAACATCACCTCTGTTCCATAGGAGGTGGCATATAAACTTAGTCAAAAAGTCAATGTTTTCAAATTTTGATCAAATATGTTATAGGTAATATCAACAAAATAATATTAAACAAGTATATTATGAAAATATATCTTGTGATGAATCTAGCTAACGATATTGATTTGGTAGTAAATATCTTCAGATTTTGGTATATATTTTTCGTTCAATTTTGAAAACATAGAATTTTTTAATCAAAGTTTGTACGCCACATATTTAAGGACGGATGGAATATATAGCAGCCTCTCAGACGATGGAAAAAGAAATTTGTTAAAGTTTTAATATTCTTGCTTACATTTGCAGTATGTTTAATTAACTCATACTCCTCCGTCTTATCAAAAGTGTCTCAACTTTGTTAAAATTTAGATGTATCTAGACACTATCTAGTAGATAGATACATCTAAATTGATGAGGACATCCCTACCTCACTATTACCTCCGTCATTACAAGAAGATGATCCTGCTGTGAAGCTCAAGTCCAATAAAGTTAGGATTGGACCAATGACACGAGCTCGTGCGAAGCTACTTAAACAACAGGTGAACTTGTTCCTAAACGATACTTTGATTGATGAGAACTTTATACTGCCTAAGTGCTATTACTTATGTATGATCAGGTATGAGGAGGGAGCAAGCATCGCACAAGGAGGAGAGGAGCAGCTGGACCATAAGATGGACGTAAAGCTGGACATGGAGCTGGACATGAAGACATCCCATGGACGCGCGAGGGAGGAGCGGGAGGCATGCGCGAGAGGGGAAGATGTTGTCTAGGCCGGTGCCAGATCTGGTCCGACCGGCCGTGCCGCCGGACCAACCGGTTGTTGGAGATATGCCCAAGAGGCAATAATAAAATGGTTATTATAATATATCTTTGTGTTTATGATAATGTTTGCATATCATGCTATAATTGTATTAACCGAAACATTGATACATGTGTGTTATGTGAACAACAAGGAGTCCCTAGTAAGCCTCTTATATAACTAGCTTGTTGATTAATAGATGATCATGGTTTCGTGATCATGAACATTGGATGTTATTAATAACAAGGTTATATCATTGATGAATGATGTAATGGACACACCCAAGTAAGCGTAGCATAAGATCACGTCATTAAGTTCATTTGCTATAAGCTTTCGATACATAGTTACCTAGTCCTTCGACCATGAGATCATGTAAATCACTTATGCCGGAAGGGTACTTTGATTACATCAAACGCCACTTGCGTAAATGGGTGGTTATAAAGGTGGGATTAGGTATCCGGAAAGTATGAGTTGAGGCATATGGATCAACAGTGGGATTTGTCCATCCCGATGACGGATAGATATACTCTGGGCCCTCTCGGTGGAATGTGGTCTGATTAGCTTGCAAGCATATGAATGGTTCATAAGAGACCACATACCACGGTACAAGTAAAGAGTACTTATCAGAGACGAGGTTGAACGAGGTATAAAGATACCGATGATCAAAACCTCGGACAAGTAAAATATCGCGTGACAAAGGGAATCGGTATCGTATGTAAATGGTTCATTCGATCACTAAGTCATCGTTGAATATGCGGGAGCCATTATGGATCTCCAGATCCCGCTATTGGTTATTGGTCGGAGAGAAGTCTCAACCATGTCCGCATAGTTCGCGAACCGTAGGGTGACACACTTAAGGTTTGATGTCGTTTAAGTAGATATGGAATATGGAATGGAGTTCGAAGTTTTGTTCGGAGTCTCGGATGGGATCCGGGACATCACGAGGAGTCCGGAATGGTCCGGAGAATAAGATTCATATATAGGAATTCATTTTACAAGTTTGAAAATGATCCGGTGCATTTATGGAAGGTTCTAGAAGGTTCTAGAAAAGTCCGGAAGAAATCACTATGGAAGGTGGAGTCCCGGAGGGACTCCACTAGCATGGCCGGCCAACCCTAAGGGGGGAGTCCCAGGTGGACTCCACCTAAGGTGGCCGGCCACCCTCCCTCAAGGAAAGGTGGGAGTCCCACCTTAAGTAGGACTTCCCCCTTGAGTAGGTTTTGTTGTTGGGGTCTTATTCGAAGACTTGGACTACAACTCTTGGGGACTTCCACCTATATAATGAGGAGCCAAGGGGAGGAGGCCGGCCACCCTAAGCCACATCTTGGCCGCAGCCCTCAAGTGGCCAGCGCCCAAGCCCCCCTCTCCCCAGACCCTAGCCTCTCCTCCTCCACATAATACTCCCGCAGCGCATAGGCGAAGCCCTGCCGGAGTTCTCCACCATCACCGCCACCACGCCATCGTGCTGCCGGGATTCCGAGGAGGATCTACTACTTCCGCTGCCCGCTGGAACGGGGAGGAGGACATCGTCTTCATCAACACCGTACGTGTGACCGAGTACGGAGATGCTGCCCGATTGTGGCACCGTCAAGATCTTCTACGCGCTTTTGAAAGCGGCAAGTGATCATCTTCTGCAACAACGAGATCTAATCTCGTAGGCTTTGGAAATCTTCAAGGGTTAGTCTCGTGATCCCCTCGTTGCTACCGTCTTCTAGATTAGATCTTGGCTTGTGTTTCGTTCTTGCGGTAGGAAATTTTTTGTTTTCTACACTACGAATCCCATCAGTGGTATCAGAGCCGTGTCTATGCATAGATTGGTTGCACGAGTAGAACACAATTGTTTTGTGGGCGTTGATGCTTTGTTGTCTTTAGTTCGAGTAGTTTGCATCTTTGTGGCATAGTGGGATGAAGCGGCTCGGGCTAACTTTACATGACCGCGTTCATGAGATTTGCTCCATGCTCGACATGCAACTTGTATTGCATAAGTGGCTTTGCGGGTGTCTGTCTCTCCTACTATAGTAAAGATCCAATTTACTCTTTCTATTGACAACACTAGTATCACCGTTGTGGTTCATGTTCGTAGGTAGATTGGATCTTACTCGAAAACCCTAAACCACGTAAAATATGCAAACCAAATTAGAGACGTCTAACTTGTTTTGCAGGGTTTGGTGATGTGATATGGCCATAATGTGATGATGAATATGTATGAGATGATCATTATTGTATTGTGGCAACCGGCAGGAGCCTTATGGTTGTCTTTAAATTTCATGTTGAGTAGTATTTCAAAGAAGTTGTAATAGTTGCTACACACGGTGAACAACCATGAAGACGACGCCATGGACCTTGACGCTACGCCGATGATGATGGAGATCATGCCCGTTGATGATGGAGATCATGTCCGTGCTTTGGAGATGAAGATCAAAGGCGCAAAGACTAAAGGGCCATATCATATCACATATGAATTGCATGTGATGTTAATCCTTTATGCATCTTATTTTGGTTAGATCGCGACGGTAGCATTATAAGATGATCCCTCACATTAATATCAAGATAATAAAGTGTTCTCCCCTTGTATGCACCGTTGCTACAGTTCGTCGTTTCGAAGCATCTCATGATGATCGGATGTGATAGATTCTACGTTCACATACAACGGGTGTAAGCCATGTTTGCACACGCGGAATACTTGGGTTTGCTTGACGAGCCTAGCATGTACAGACATGGCCTCGGGACAACGGAAACCGAAAGGTTGAACACGAGTCATATGGATGATATGATCAACATGTTGATGTTCACCATTGAAGCTACATCATCTCACGTGATGATCGGTTTTGGTGTAGTGGATTTGGATCGTGTACCACTTAACAACTATGAGGGATGTTGTATTAAGTGGGAGTTCATTAGTAATTAGATTAAAACATGAACTAATTATCATGAACATAGTCTGAGTAGTATTTTGAATTAATTTTGTAGTATTGGCATCCTATTCTACCATGCGCTAGTCTTGTAATTGAGATAGAAATACTGTTAAAATCTGACAAGAAACTTTACGGACTGGTACCGTATTGTTAAAGAATCATGAAATGATTAAGTCCTATTGCAAACTTTTAGTAAACCTCACATTGTTGATTCAAAGAACTATGATTTCAATTGGTACCTAAAGTTATCTTGTCTCCGTGAAACTTGAAGTTCAAATCTTTTTGAAAAGTAAGGAGCTGAAAATTTAGTTTTCAGAAATAATCAAGGTATGAGATATATGTGATATCTAAGACCTTGTTGCAAGATGATAGAATATAATTTAGTGAGACTACATAAACTCATAAATTTTATGGGAATGTACGAAGGTTGAAGACGCAAGGCGTTCCAATCCTCCAACTATTGGGGCACTAATGATATTTGCATATCCATGAAGTGATCGTCCTTAGTATGCACCGTTGCTAAGACTCGTCGTTTCGAAGCATCACGTGATGATTGGGTGTTATAGATTCTACGTGTGCATACAACGGGTGCAATCCAGATTTGCACATGCGAAAACTAAGGTTAAACTTTGCGAGCCTAGCATGTACAGACATGGTCTCGGAAAGTCATCATGATATGGTGGATAATATTATGCGTGAAATTGTTCATCATATTAAAAAGTTACTAATAGTGAAATCTGAAACACTTGTCATATGATGATCAACTTCAAAGTAAGAACCTCAAGGTTATTGGTATTTGACCAACAAACCTAGAAGTTATTGAAGGTGAAGTGTTTTCTGAGAATGAGGAAAGCTAAAAGAGAAAGTACAAAAGATATTTTGGCAGAAAAAAAAAGAAAAGACTAGAAGGTCTAGCTCAGGTGTATATAAATGATATACATGTTATGGATATGTTGACTGCCAAAACCCACCGGCGGGCAGCGGCCTTGTCAACACTGTAGAGCCGGGGGGAGCCTAGAGCTGCGGCTGGCTGAGACCCCTCCGAGCGACGGCCCGCAATGCTCTTCTGGTCACACGCGGCGTTGCGAAGTGCAAGGGCGTGCCACCTGACCTATACACGGTCGGGAAGGTGATGAGATTGCCTCGCTTAGTTTCTGCGGGGCATACATGTAAACGTTAAATACGAGCCTCGATCGGCTCTCGGGTTATCTCGTGAATCGGCTCAAAGAGCCGATCCACCCATGATCCGTACGGGGTGTACGAATACTTGGTGGTCCTGCTTGATCAAGATGAAGCTAATGAGATCCACGACGATTTAGGGCTTTCACCACATAATCGGATCATCCTACTCCAGAGTTGGG
>NC_061511.1:35131325-35148260 GCF_022539505.1 Lolium rigidum | reverse complement strand
TTGGGGCTACAATGGCATGACGGTGGTGCGGCGAGCCAACGCGAAGAGCTGGAGCTAGGGTTGGACGCACCACGGCTCAGCGGATGGAGAAGATTGGATGGGAAATGAAGAGGCAGCAGCGTACAAGCCCTCACTTGCTCAGCCTGCTGGGCCACACTGTGCGTCTGGGCTGGCATTGGAAGTTGGGTTGGGACTTGGGACCAGCTTTTGCCGAGTTTGAATTCTGTTCAAATTCCACCCGAATTCAGCTACCACTAATTTTGCTTTGTTTTGTAAATGAGATTTCTGCTATCGTAGTGACTGAGATGACCGAAATTGACAACACTCGGCCAGCTACAGTACGTCTTGCCTGGACTAGCTAATAGACTAAGAGCGTCTCCACCGGCCCCCGCATAGCAGCCCCCGTAGCAATCGAAAATAGGCTCACACCAGCGTGCCTAAAAAAAGTCGGCGTGTTTTCGAGCCCAATAGAAACGCTGGCAACCCCATGTCGGCCCCTTCGCAAAGGGCGCGTCGGCGTCTCACGCAACGAATGATTTTGAGCATGGGAGCCGCTTGTCAGCCACACATCCCAAAATTATACAAACTTTTCCCCGAAACCATCAGAGATCATTCGGAAAAAAGTTGATGATGTGTTCATCCAAGAGGGGATAAAGAGGATAGAGGAACGAAAACCATCAGAATTTCATGTAGAAGATTTTGACTCATTATATTTTCAGAAGAGGATGTGTGTACCAGATGATCCAGAAGTTAAAGCAATCATACTTTGAACTTGTTTTCAGTTTCTAGAAAACGAACAGATACGGGCCTTTGAAAAGTAACACTGAAACCTGTGAATGCATATTGTGTAATAAAATAGTACAGCTCTATGAATGCATATTGTGTAAACAAAAAACTCAATTTTTTGTGTGTAATAACACAGTACAGTTAACAGAAACCAGTAGTGTCAGGGGATGGCCATTTGATCAATCGTCCAAACCCTCAATATTTGGTTGGTTCAACAAAGATTGAAATATACTGTGGAAGTATGAATGTCACTACACGTTTGTGCACATTTTGATAACAAATATAGAGCTTCTGATCTCAATTTACATACATGTGTCAATGCATCATCGGGGAACAGACATGAGTCATTTTAACAAGGGACCAAAATATATATTGCTAAATAACATGTTCCAGGTTAAATTTCACGTATTTCTGAGAAAATAATGTAACACTGAAACCTGTGAATGCATATTGTGCATACGTTAACAGTAACGAAAAAGATCACGTAAATGTCACATACTTGTGAAAAAAGGGATAACTGAGTTTTCAACACAAGCATAAATTGCACCTTTTCAATACAAGCATAAACAGAAGCAACTTTTCAATACAAGCATTTTGGCAGCAAAAGACAGTGCAAAAGGTGTTCGGTGTACTAGTTTCCGAGTTACAAATTTTGGCAACAGGTTTTTGGTTCATTTATTAATGATCTTGCTAGCTATTAGGAAATCTACTGCAACGCAGCCTTTAGACAATCATTTGTCCATGTCATTCCCACTAATATATCCATTAACCACCCTCTATCTTTCCATGCAAGCTATCCATATCATATTATATATTTTTATCCAATTTTGCACATCGCCAATTTGAGCCATCAAATACAATCCCTCCGTTCATAATAGGATGTCTTAGATTTGCCTATCATGGTTATGTCTTTATCATTTGCCCACTGTTTCCGTTTTGTGTTGAATTGCAGTACCCACAATTTGGCAGTTTGAGCAACCCTCTTAGCTACTGTCATGGCTGCCTCCACTAATCTTCTTTCAAATAGCATGTCTTAATCTAAATCAAACTTATTTGAACAAATTCGGTTGATACATTTCTTGTTAACTGCCAGGTCAATAGGTCACTCTTCGCCACACCATATTGATAGAGAACATGTCAGAACTTATACACCTTTGATATTATCAGGCAGTGTAACCTGGACTACACAATGTACTGGGAGGTGATGATATTGTCGTTTTCAGTGACAGTGTTTTCAGGGTAGTGAAAGTGAGAGGGTTAAGATTCAAACTGCACTAAAATGAGTTGTGGTGATTTTGAAACTTAAGATTGCTTGAAACCTAAGGTGTAGTACCTGCAATTTGACCTTCAGGTGGATTATTTAATTCTTCTTCCTCTTCAGGTGGAGTGTAGCCTTCTTGCTCATCAGGTAGGCTGAAATTAAGAACAGAAAACACCATTCTTCCTCTTGCTCATGCAACCTCTGGGCTATGGTCCTTACAGACAGCCAAAATTCAGTCTTTCATCACAATCATGAAGTGCTGCTAGTGAAAACACAAGCATGCACTACTGACTGCAACTAGAATAAACAAGGTGCATTCATAGGGTTTTTCCAAAAGGACGGCAATACAATCTTTAGGTACCAATGAGCATCAGCAAAACAAAGCTGTCAACTGGATTGGCCATTGACAGATGACAGATATGCTTCTTTGACAGAGAATCTAACCCATCTAAAAACAGCAGTGAAACGGGTCGGCAATTGACAAGTCATGGGTATCCAAACAATTATCGCAACGAGAAGAGCCACTTTTGAATTTCAATTCAGCGTCTCGGGAATCTCTAGTTTCCACTTCTAGCATCCTGTGTTGATCAGTCATCCATTTTCCCAGGATATCAACTTCCTTGCAGACTCCAAATTTGATTTCCTTTATTACTTTTGCATTCAAAACAAAGAACTTGGCGAAGGCAACATGTTCCTCACCACCACGGTAATTCTTCAACACCACTACTTTGAGATGGGTCTCAAGGCATTTGATCGGATCTACTGGGTCATACTGACGTACATTTTTCATTTCTGTTTCTATATATCATCCCACTGTAAAAGGATAGAACAGACTATGTCAAAGTAATTACTAACTAGACTTTATTAGATGAGAATCAGATATTCATTTTGAAATTAAAATAAATAAAGAATTAAAGACCAATACTCACAATGACATAGAGCTTTTCCAGGCAGGGGAAGCATCTGAGGATGTCAAGAACTCCATTCAAATCAGGGCGAGAAAACTTAAGAGCCAAAACCTCTACAGTGTGTGTATTGGTTTTTTCGAGCTGGATGGGGTTAAACCCTGTAGAAACCAACTTGGCATCAAAACAATATCAGCAAGAAAGAATGCGAAGCAAGAGTCTGGCGGCTGATGCTGCTACCTGGAAGACACGGTTTGCAATCTCAAATTCGGGAACACATGGTGATAACGGGCCCAATATCTCTAGTTTAGGTGCCCTAACTACCCGGGTACGACTACCTGGAGGCCGACCTTCCTGAAGGAAAGCGTCCATCCGCACATTGAACGAGCGTTTGACACATGTCGTACTTATAATGCAAAGCACGCGACGACAGGCAGTTACGCGGGCGGGAGCACATGCGAGAAGTATCGGGCGGAGCGAGTACAACGCGGCTCGATCATCTCTTCTATGAGCTCCACAATTTCATACACGACTTGCTTGAAATAGCGAGATATTGTTTCAGTGGATTGCCTCCATGTGCTGCGAATCACTCGGAATCTCTACTTATGTCCAAGAACATGAAGAAATATTGCCACTTTCTCTTTGATACAACAGTGGATGCTATCTTTACGCAATCCCCTAACCCTAAATGTGTTCACCAGGCTATTAAAAAGGGATCTTTCCATCCTTAACATTTGGACAGACTCTACATCGTTGTTGTTATAGATGTAGTTCAGATTGTTCATCCGTCCTCTATCACTTTTGAACATAAGACCATAGGTGATAGCCGGCCTGGTGTTGCAATGAACCGCTCGCTCTAGGATCACAAACATCCAGGCATGGATCACAGCTATGAGCGCGTCCGCGTGAATGAAAAGCTTCCGCTGCTCATCCTAATTTATTTGGTATTACGTATAGAGAACGACAAATTTAGCTAAGTAACGACAATATCTCCTTAAGTTCTAATGGTTTCAGCCGGTAGTGGGTTAGAGGTGCTTACAACGTTGCTTGAAGCCGACGCCTGGTGCCATCGGCGAAGAAGACATGGAAAAGATGGTGCTCCACACGAAGCGAGGTTGCCGCTGCCGCTAATCTGTGAGCCCCGCCGCCTAGGGGACGTGAAACGGAGGGGTGATGAAGTCGGTGGGGAAGATCTTCCTAGGACGACCTACGGTGCCGCAGATCTAAATCACCGCCACCTTCCCTCTCCGAGAGCGTAAATGGGGTCTGGTCTCTTCTCCAACTGAGGTGACCCACTATGGGGCGGGGTAGTGAGCCTACTTTTCATGCCATAACGGCTGGACAATTCCCCCTCCTGCCATCTTCCACTGCACCCATGGGTTCTTCCCTCCATTTGCGCCTATCCCAGATGCTCCTGACAATAGCATATCCACGATTTTCACGAAGAACCTCGGCGGAAGTAGGCCGGAAGTTCCGGCCAGCGGAACTTCCGCTTTACTTCCTGCCAAGTTCCGAAAACTGTGTTTTTTACTTACAGTATGTTTCAGGGTGGTTTTCTCGCGATTTCGGAAGTAGGCCGGAACTTGGCCGGAACTTCCGGTCACCGGAAGTTCCGCCCTTGTTCCGCCTGCACTCACATCAGCAACTTCACAGATGCGATGGGATCCGGCCGGAACTTCCGGCCCCTGCGGCCGGATCTTCCGGTATTACACAAAAACGTGCATAACGGTCAGATCTGGAGCATCTACTCATATAAATAGCTTTCTTCCCCATTGGGACAAGCTGCTCATTCTTTGCCAAGTTCATCCACCATTAGAGCCACTTCAAGAAACACAAGATTCACAAGATCTCCTCCTCCAACCAACCAAAGCTCTTGATCTTTGGAGATTCGAAGGAGAAGACCCTGATCTACATCTTCACCGAAGCGATTTGCATTTCCCCCTCATATGCTTGAGGGCCCCTTTGCTAGTGTTCCTCTTTTGGAAACCCTAGTTATTTGTGGTTGATTTGTTCTTATTGTTGTTGTATTGTTACAGATATTGGGAGCCTCTAATTTGGTTGTGGATGTGTGCCCCAAGAACCTTGTGAAGACCCGGTTACCGCCTCGAGGAAATCCCTTAGTGGAAGTGGGCTAGGCCTTCGTGGCGTTGCTCACAGAAGATCTGAGTAAAGCCTTCGTGGCGTTGGTCTGGCTTTCGTAGCGACCACACTCCTCCAAACGTAGACGTAGCTTCTTGCAAAGGAGGGAATACGGGAATCATCTCTGTGTCTCCGCGTGCTCCACTCTCGGTTACCTCTATCCTTATTATCTCCCCTATATATTGTCAAGTTATATCTTGCTTAGTTGTTGACCTTGTCATATAGGTAAATTCACATAGTTGCATATCTAGAGAATTTACCTTCGTGTCAACCCTAAATCGAAAAAGAACAAAAAATTGGTTAGCACCTATTCACCCCCCCCCCCCTTCAAGGTGCGGCATACGATCCTTTCAGCTGCAGGGTATCGATGACGGATGCGGGATGATGTATGCGTGCAGGATGGTGGAGCCGTCTGGCGTCATGGTGGCATCAACGATAGGTCTTGCAAGGTTAATGCGATGATCTCTCTTGAAAATGGAGTCGAGGAAGACGGCAGTAGCAACTTCTATGACGTGTGCGTTGGCATGCGCTGAAAGTCTGCTTGATTGGATGTGCTTCTCACCTGCTATTGAGCGGTTTGGGAAGGCATTTGGTTTTTTGGATGATATGAGTTGGTGTATTGTCACCCCCTTCATCCCACTGTAGGTTTAGTGAGGTGGCTTCGAGGTTGATATTTTGTATTATTTTTGTAAGGTTTTGTGAATAATCTAATAAAAAAGTCGCGTGCATCCAAAGGATGGAGAAGCTGGGGTGATATTTCCCCATTTCGAAAAAAAAGTAGGATCTACATACATTCAAATTTAGACAAATCTAAAATATCCTTTTATAGACAGTGGTTGTACAACAATTTCATGTCAACCAATTTAGCCGTCGACTATTCTGATCAATTGAATCTTCCATACTTATGTAGACAACTCCATGTTTCATGTTTTTTATACTTTTTCATTTAGTGTTACTCAAAAGATTCCCACTGCAACGCGTGGGGTAACCTTCTAGTTACTTGGATGTCACATATGACCAATTGATCAATCAAAGCCTGAAGATTTAGCTAGAAATAACTATGAAGGTATGAGATGCCACTGCCCTTTTATTACATATTTTGAGTAAATAACACAAGCATAAGCATGAATTGCTGATTGAAACTGGAGACTCTTTTCCACACATATGGAGCAAACTAGGTTGCATTAGCCCAGCTTCATGAAGAAAGCCACGGTAATACATGGCAACAATAGTTTGATGCTGAGATCACTATCTTCCATAGACCTTTTTGGCAATAAACCAATTTGCAGTACCAGCTCAACTTGTCATATTTCAGGCTTTTTATTACAGGTCCAAGCCAAATACATATATGAACAGTTATGAAAAAGAGTACTGAGACGTCAAGTACTCCCTCCTTCCCAAAATAGGATGCATATAATATTCGGTCAAACTCAAACTTTTAACCAACTATATTGAAAAATATATCAACATGTGCAATGCCATATGTGCATGATATAAAAATATATTTCATGATGGTTCTAACTATATTGATTTGGGATTATAAATGTCGACACTTTTTTCTACATAGTAAAACCAAAAACAATAGGCATCCCATTTTAATAAAGAGGGAGGTACTTGTGTAAAAAGCGATAAGTGAGTATTCGAGACAAGCATAAATTGCAGCTGAAATAGAAGCAATTTTTTAACACAAGCACTGCATTGCTGATTGAAACAGAAACAACCTAGGTAGTAGGTAGCATACATATTTTCTTAGACAAAACACAATGCATCAGGAGTTCTCCATGTAGTAGTTCCCAGTTACAATTGTTGATTGTTGACGACACACTGTTCTTACATGGCATGCCCTTTGGGGACTTACAAATGGACATCCGATTAGAATATGAGCAACCATATCTATTCTGGGTTAGTTGGATAGATGTCACTGTAATTTCCACCTATTTCAGAAACGTCACTACAACTTTTGTCTTTCAGAAAATGCAATTGCAATTCTCTGTACATTATGCCCACTTAAACACACATACCGGTCAATATACACTGCATTTTTGCCATACATAAGTATACATGGTGGGTCCCACCCAAATCAGCTTAGATGTGACGGAGTAAATTTGGAAAAAGCATGTCATAAAATTGGGATAGAACAAATAAGAGAAATAATTGTTTCTCATTTTCTGAAAATATAGGCCGATCTTGCAGATCATATAGTATATACATTTTCGTTGGTACATATGAAGTAGATTGGAACAGCTAGTAGAAAATACAGTTAGCACTACACCTTCAGTATGCAGAGGTGTGATGTTGACCTGGTAATAGCCTGAATGTGCCGTAATAGTAATCGGGCATGTTTGGTCCCTGTCCTGTTTAACTAATTATGTGCCTAGCATGGTTTTTTTCGATAAAGGGAATATATATGTGCCTAGCATGGTTATGTCCTTATCATTTGGCCACTGTTTCCGTTGGTGTTGAATTGCAGTACCCACAATTTGGCAATTTTAGCAACCCTCTTAGCTACTGTCATGGCTGCCTCCACCGTCTTAATATTCTTTCAAATAGCATGTCTTAATCCAAATCAAACTTATTTGAACAAATACGGTTGATACATTTCTTGCTAACTGGCAGGTCAGTAGGTCACTCTTCGCCACACCATATTGATAGAGAACATGTAAGAACTTATACACGTTTGATATTATCAGGCAGTGTAACCTGGACTACACAATGTACTGGGAGGTGAGGATATTGTCGTTTCCAGTTACAGTGTTTTCAGGGTAGTGTAAGTGAGAGGGTTAAGATTCAAACTGCACTAAAATGAGTTGCGGTGATTTTGAAACCTAAGATTGCTTGAAACCTAAGGAGTGGTACCTGCAATTTGACCTTCATGTGGATTATTTAATTCTTCTTCCTCTTCAGGTGGAGTGTAGCCTTCTTGCTCATCAGGTAGGCTGAAATTAAGAACAGAAACCCGGAGGACGTCAAGGATGACGGTGAGCTCGGAGTCAAGGACGATCAGGGGGTATATCTCGCGGAAGCAAAGGTCTAGAGCGTCGAAGAAGCAGAGTTCCGCGGCGTGGGAGAAGCAGCCCTGCGGCGGCGCACTGTCGAGGACAAGCGATCGAGGAGCATGGCGAGGTTCCGCGGCTGCAAGGGCGGGCACGGCACCACAAGCAGGCTGGCAGCGAGCGTGTGGAGCAGGTCGAGGTCGAGCCGCGCTGCAGCAACAACGAGCAGGTCGGGGTCATGCGGAGCAGCAGCAACAGCGAGCAGGGCGATGTCGATCATGACGGGGGGCGACAATGAGTTGTGCTTTGCTGATCCCATACAAAATTTTAGTTTTTTAAAATTTATTTTCTATTTTTCCCGAAACTAGTTCGCATACTTATGTGCAAATAAGAGAGGATAATTCATTCTTCATCACAATCAATGGGACAATTATTCTCCCATTCAGATTCTTATGAACTGATTATTAGAAACCTGCCATGCATCCTAGAAAACGCTGTTTCTCCTTCCTAAGAGTACTGAAGAACCACAAAATGTTTACAGTGAAAATTCACAGCCAGTGACATATCAGCTGAAATTCACGACACTAACTCATGAGTCATTAGAGGGTGAACATCAATCCGAACATTAGTTGCATGATATGCCACTTCTATGATCGACCAAAGCATGTTCACAGCATGATTCAAACAGAGTTGTAATTCTTGAAATCAACATTTACCCGCTGAATAATGTTTCACAAATTGAAATGGAAATTACCGAGATACTCCTTGTTGGGATAGTTCATAATAACAACAAGGACTCTTAACTTTTAGGTCTTCTGAAAGAGCATCCACCCCATTTAACCAAGATCAGGTGAAGGGATTCACATCAGCCCTACATAAGAATTCCAATTGTGCATCTGGAGAAGCTCTAGCTCCCATTTCTAGCAGCCTGTACTGATCAGCCATCCATTCCTTGCCGAGCTTCTCACTAACTCCAAATTTGATTTTCTTTAACACTTTTGCGTTCAAAACAAAGAACTTCACAAAGCAAACATCTTGCTCACTGGCCTCATAAGTCTCCAACACCAGTTCTTTTAGATGGGTCTCAAGGCATTTGACTTGATCTGTTGGGTCATACTGGTGGACATTTTCTTTCAGAGGTATATTTAAGAATCTGAAATACTGAAAAAGAAGAAATGTTAATCGTACAAACTAGAATAGATCGTATGTCAAACAAATTTTTTTTTGCATGAGGAACAACTATAAACTTCACACTGAACGTAAAGATGAGCACTCACAATGACATAGAGCTTTTCCAAGCACGGGAAGCATCTTAAGACATCAATAACATCATCCAAATCAGGGATGGAAAACTCGAGAGCCAAAACCTTGACAGTGCTTATCGTGTTCTTCAAGCTGGCTGGGGTTAAACTCTGAAGAATACGATGGACAGAAAAAAAATATAATGTAAGTAACAACACTGCATGCAAGAAACAAAAGCAAGAGGTTGCTGCTGCTACCTTGAAGAGTAGGTTTGCAATCTGGATTTCAGAAATGCAGGGTGACAAATAGCCCAATATTTCCAGTTTAGGTGCCCTAATTACACGGATATTATCCCTAACATTGGTTGAAGAAGATAGTACCAGTTTTTCAAGGCTAGGGGCATCCTCGATGATCAATTCTCCTTTGTTTGGAAAACAAGCACTGAGGCGCACACTCCGAAGAGTTGGTGAGCTGATACGGAAGCAACCCACATCACCCATGATTTCTAGAGCTAGTGACTCCAAGACATGGCAACCGGAGAGGACCCCACGGAAGACATCCTCAGAGATGGAAACACGCCATAGGTTGAGCTGCTTGAGCAAAGGAAAACTCACAGAAGGAGCTATCTCCTTTGGGAATTCACAGAAGCTGATTGTGGCCACGACAAGGGTTGATGAAAGTCGAAGCACCGATGGTGGCAGCGGGTAACGCTTCTCAGGCTGATGTCTACGGTCCAGGAGGTCGAAGCGGATGTGGAGATCCTGAAGGCCGTCAAGGGCCCGTGAGTGGAACCAACTCTCGACCTGAGCGGCTTCTTGTGCGAACCTTTTTTTGTCTTTGTGAAGGCGAATGGAGCAGAAGTAAAAACGGCGGGCAGGGCCTTGGTGGTCGGAGAGTATTTTAGAGACCACCGAGAGTCGCTTGAACTCGTTGGAGCAGAGGTGGTAGTCGGCGTGGAGGTTAAGAGGCGCGGAGCATCACAGAGGACGCCACCGGCGGGCGAGGGCCTGCGTGCGGGCGCCATCCTTGGTGGGCAGGAGCGAGATGATGGTGCCCAGGATGTCGTCGGGAAGTTTGCTGATGAGATCGCCGTGGCTGGGTGGATCGCCGTCGCCGTCGCCGTCGCCGTCGCCGTCGCCGTCATCGCGTGCCCGCTTACGCGGCCTGCCTCTGCCCGCTCCACCGGACTCGCGCTTCTTGGATGCGGGTGCCGCCGCAGCCCCCGATCTCTTCTTGGCAGCCGCAGGTGCCGCGGCCGTCGTCGCCTTCTTCTCCTTCATATCCGGCGACCGGCGGCCGGAGAGGTGGGGATTTGAGCCGGGGACCCCGGATTTGGGGGGCTAGTGTCGCTCTGATTTGGGGCTACAATGGCATGACGGTGGTGCGGCGAGCCAACGCGAAGAGCTGGAGCTAGGGTTGGACGCACCACGGCTCAGCGGATGGAGAAGATTGGATGGGAAATGAAGAGGCAGCAGCGTACAAGCCCTCACTTGCTCAGCCTGCTGGGCCACACTGTGCGTCTGGGCTGGCATTGGAAGTTGGGTTGGGACTTGGGACCAGCTTTTGCCGAGTTTGAATTCTGTTCAAATTCCACCCGAATTCAGCTACCACTAATTTTGCTTTGTTTTGTAAATGAGATTTCTGCTATCGTAGTGACTGAGATGACCGAAATTGACAACACTCGGCCAGCTACAGTACGTCTTGCCTGGACTAGCTAATAGACTAAGAGCGTCTCCACCGGCCCCCGCATAGCAGCCCCCGTAGCAATCGAAAATAGGCTCACACCAGCGTGCCTAAAAAAAGTCGGCGTGTTTTCGAGCCCAATAGAAACGCTGGCAACCCCATGTCGGCCCCTTCGCAAAGGGCGCGTCGGCGTCTCACGCAACGAATGATTTTGAGCATGGGAGCCGCTTGTAGCCACACATCCCAAAATCATACATACTTTTCCCCGAAACCATCAGAGATCATTCGGAAAAAAGTTGATGATGTGTTCATCCAAGAGGGGATAAAGAGGATAGAGGAACGAAAACCATCAGAATTTCATGTAGAAGATTTTGACTCATTATATTTTCAAAAGAGGATGTGTGTACCAGATGATCCAGAAGTTAAGGCAATCATACTTTGAACTTGTTTTCAGTTTCTAGAAAACGAACAGATACGGGCCTTTTGAAAAGTAACACTGAAACCTGTGAATGCATATTGTGTAATAAAATAGTACAGCTCTATGAATGCATATTGTGTAAACAAAAAAACTCAATTTTTTGTGTGTAATAACACAGTACAGTTAACAGAAACCAGTAGTGTCAGGAGCTGGCCATTTGATCAATCGTCCAAACCCACAATATTTGGTTGGTTCAACAAAGATTGAAATATATTGTGTAAGTATGAAATGTCACTACACATTTGTGCACATTTTGATAACAAATATAGAGCTTCTGATCTCAATTTACATACATGTGTCAGTGCATCATCGGGTCAACAGACATGAGTTATTTAACAAGGGACCAAAATATATATTACTAAATAACATGTTCCAGGTAAAATTTCACGTATTTCTGAGAAAAAAATGTAACACTGAAACCTGTGAATGCATATTGTGCATACTTTAACAGTAACGAAAAAGATCACGTAAATGTCACATACTTGTGAAAAAAAGGGATAACTGATTTTTCAACACAAGCATAAATTGCACCTTTTCAATACAAGCATAAACAGAAGCAACTTTTCAATACAAGCATTTTGGCAGCAAAAGACAGTGCAACAGGTGTTCAATGTACTAGTTCCCAGTTACAAATTTTGGCAACAGGTTTTTTGTTCATTTATTAATGATACTTTAGACAATCATTTGTCCATGTACTTCCCACTAATATCCATTAACCATCATCTATCTTTTCATGCAAGCTATCAATATCATATATATTTTTATCCAATTTTGCACATCGCCAATTTGACCCGTCAAATACACTCCCTCCGTTCATAATAGGATGTCTTAGATTTGTCTAAATTTGAATGTATTTAGGATTTGTCAAAATTTGAATATATGTACGGTTAATTAGCTCCTAACTGATTAGGAGCTCACCCCCCCCCCCGACCTAACCCTCCCCTGGGTGGCGGCGCCATGCCACTCCGGGGAGCCCCTCCTCACCGGCCCTCCGGCCCCCTCCAGCCCCTCCCTCCCCTCGCCGCCGCCGGAGGTGTCGCCGGGCAAAGTCCGTGCGGCATGGCGGCGGCGGGGGTTTCAGATGGTCGCGATCATGGGGGGTGGGGGCGGTGCTCCTGATCTCTCTCTTGTGGTGGTGGTGGTGCGCGGCGTCGGTGGCCGAAAGGTGAGGCGGCGGTGGTGGTGGCGTGGCCGGATCTTGGCCCTTGGGGCCTGGAGGCGGCCGGCTGCTGCGCCTTCTCCTCCGCGCGAAGGGATGCTCCGTCCGCATCACATGGGAGCCGGGGCGGCGGCCCCGGGCATGGCGGCGATGACCTCCTCCCCGGAGGTGGATGGCCTCATTGGAATCTGGGGTGGGGGATCTTGGGATCCGACACAGATCTCCGGAGGTGAATATCCAGTCAACGGCGAGTTTAGGGTGACGGGGCAGCCGGTGAAAACCGTGCTTCGCTCTCGGGCTTGGCGGACGATGGCGGCGTCGCTTGGTGTCGTTACCTTGTCGAAGGCATCGTCTTTGCTTGTCTCGTCACTCCACTCGGCGAGTTGGAGATGCGCGGCTGCCGGTGAAAATCATGCTCCGACCCTGGTCATGGCGGGCGATGGCGACGTTACGTGTCATTACTTTCTTGAAGGCATCCTTGTCGCAACCTGCATCTACCCACTCGTGCTGCTCTGGGGGAAACCCTACATATGGGTCTCCCGGATCGGACGATGGCGGTGCTACATGCGTCGTTCTACCTCTTGGGGCATCATTTTTGGAGCAGCTAGTGGATGTTGGCGGATGTTGGTGGAGTGGTATTCATCTACCACATTGTTGGCGCTGAGTCTCGGTGGCATGGTGTTGCTGAAAGAACATTTCCCGTCCTTTTGGATTTTGTGTGTTTGATGTCAACACAGGTACATATTTATGTGTGTTGGTGTAGACATGTACATGGTTTTATTCTACATACATGGCTGGTGGTCTGATCTGTCAAAACTGGAGCTGTTGCTGCCTTTTTGCTCCTGTAGGAAGTTTCGGCCCCTGCAGGCGGAAGTTCCGCCCAGATGCTCCCGACAATAGCATCTCCACGATTTTCACGAAGAAGCTCGGCGGAAGTAGGCTGGAAGTTCCGGCCAGCGGAACTTCCGCTCTACTTCCGGCCAAGTTCCGAAAACTGTGTTTTTACTTACAGTATGTTCGAGGGTGGTTTTCTCGCGATTTCGGAAGTAGGCCGGAACTTGGCCGGAACTTCCGGTCACCGCCCTTGTTCCGCCTGTACTGACATCAGCAGCTTCACAGACGCGATGGGATCCAGCCGGAACTTCCGGCCCCTGCGGTCGGAACTTCCGGTATTACACAAAAACGTGCATAACGGTCAGATCTGGAGCATCTACTCATATAAATAGCTTTCTTCCCCATTGGGACAAGCTGCTCATTCTTTGCCAAGTTCATCCACCATTAGAGCCACTTCAAGAAACACAAGATTCACAAGATCTCCCCCTCCAACCAGCCAAAGCTCTTGATCTTTGGAGATTCGAAGGAGAAGACCCCGATCTACATCTTCACCGAAGCGATTTGCATTTCCCCCTCATATGTTTGAGGGCCCCTTTGCTAGTGTTCCTCTTTTGGAAACCCTAGTTATTTGTGGTTGATTTGTTCTTGTTGTTGTTGTTGTATTGTTACATATATTGGGAGCCTCCAATTTGGTTGTGGATGTGTGCCCTAAGAACCTTGTAAAGACCCGGTTTCCGCCTCGAGGAAATCCCTTAGTGGAACTGGGCTAGGCCTTCGTGGCGTTGCTCACAGGAGATCTGAGTGAAGCCTTCGTGGCGTTGGTCTGGCTTTCGTAGCGACCACACTCCTTCAAACGTAGATGTACCTTCTTGCAAAGGAAGGGAACTACGGGAGTCATCGCTGTGTCTCCGCGTGCTCCACTCTCGGTTACCTCTATCCTTATTATCTCCCCTATATATTGTCTAGTTATATCTTGCTTAGTTGTTGACCTTGTCATATAGGTAAATTCACATAGTTGCATATCTAGAGAATTTACCTTCGTGTCAACCCTAAATCGAAAAAGAACTAAAAATTGGTTAGCACCTATTCACCCCCCTCCAGGTGCGGCATACGATCCTTTCAGCTGCAGGGTATCGACGACGGATGCGGGATGATGTATGCGTGCAGGATGGTGGAGACGTCTGGCGTCATGGTGGCATCAACGGCGGGTCTTTCAAGGTTAATGCGATGATCTCTCTTGAAAATGGAGTCGAGGAAGACGGCGGTAGCAACTTCTGTGACGTCTACGTTGGCATGCGTGATACGTCCCAAACGTATCTATAATTTCTTATGTTCCATGCTACTTTTATGATGATACTCACATGTTTTATACACATTATATGTCATTATTATGCATTTTCCGGTACTAACCTATTGACGAGATGCCGAAGAGCCAGTTGCTGTTTTCTGCTGTTTTTGGTTTCAGAAATCCTAGTAAGGAAATATTCTCGGAATTGGACGAAATCAACGCCCAGGGGCCTATTTTCCACGAAGCTTCCACAAGACCGGAGGGGAGACGAAGTGGGGCCACGGGGCGCCGCCACACTAGGGTGGCGCGGCCTAGAGGAGGCTCGCGCGGCCCTAGCGTGTGGGGCCCCCGTGACTCTCCCGACTCCGCCCTTCCGCCTACTTAAAGCCTCCGTCGCGAAACCCCTAGTACCGAGAGCCACGATACGGAAAACCTTCCAGAGACGCCGGCGTCGTCAATCCCATCTCGGGGGATTCAGGAGATTGCCTCTGGCACCCTGCCGGAGAGGGGAATCATCTCACGGAGGTCTCTTCATCGCCATGATCGCCTCCGGATCGATGTGTGAGTAGTTCACCCCTGGACTATGGGTCTATAGCAGTAGCTAGATGGTCGTCTTCTCCCCATTGTGCTATCATGTTAGATCTTGTGAGCTGCCTATCATGATCAAGATCATCTATTTGTAATCCTACATGTTGTGTTTGTTGGGATCCGATGAATATTGAATACTATGTCAAGTTGATTATCAATCTATCATATATGTTATTTATGTTCTTGCATACTCTCCGTTGCTAGTAGAGGCTCTGGCCAAGTTGATACTTGGGACTCCAAGAGGGAGTATTTATGCTCGATAGTGGGTTCATGCCTCCATTAAATCTGGGACAGTGACAGAAAGTTCTAAGGTTGTGGATGTGCTGTTGCCACTAGGGATAAAACATCGATGCTTTGTCTAAGGATATTTGTGTTGATTACATTACGCACCATACTTAATGCAATTGTCTGTTGTTTACAACTTAATACTGGAGGGGTTCGGATGATAACCTGAAGGTGGAATTTTTAGGCATAGATGCATGCTGGATAGCGGTCTATGTACTTTGTCGTAATGCCCTGATTAAATCTCATAGTACTCATCATGATATATGTATGTGCATTGTTATGCCTTCTTTATTTGTCAATTGCCCAACTGTAATTTGTTCACCCAACATCTGCTATCTTATGGGAGAGACACCGCTAGTGAACTGTGGACCCCGGTTCTATTCTTTACATCTGAAATACAAACTGCTGCAATTGTTCTTTACTTCTCTTCGCAAATAACCATCATCATCCACACTATACATCTATTCTTTTGTTTACAGCAAGCCGGTAAGATTGACAACCTCGCTGTTACGTTGGGGCAAAGTTCTGTGATTGTGTTGTGCAGGTTCCACGTTGGCGCCGGAATCCCTGGTGTTGCGCCGCACTACACTCCTCCGCCATCAACCTTCAACGTGCTTCTTGACTCCTACTGGTTCGATAAACCTTGGTTTCTTACTGAGGGAAACTTGCTGCTGTACGCATCACACCTTCCACTTGGGGTTCCCAACGGGCGTGTGCTTTACGCGTCATCAAGCTAAATTTCTGGCGCCGTTGCCGGGGAGATCAAGACACACTGCAAGGGGAGTCTCCACTTCCAATCTCTTTACTTTGTTTTTGTCTTGCTTTACTTTATTTTATTTACTACTTTGTTTGCTGCACTTAAACAAAACACAAAATAATTATTTGCTAGTTTTACTTTATTTACTGTCTTGTTCTCCATATTAAAAACACAAAAAAATTAGTTACTTGCATTTACTTTATTTACCTTTAGTTTATTTCATCATGTTTCCTCCTAAGTTCACTCGAAAGACATACCGGTAGGACGTGGGTCTATAATTGGGAGAGATAATATAGAAGATTTTTTCACTCATGTTAGTACCGTTGAAGATTTTGAAGATAGACACTTGGTAGAACTTGCTCCTACTTATGAAATTGCTGCTGCTTCTTTAGTACACATGTTGGAAACTAAATTTGTTAATCTCAATCCTATAATCCAACACATGTTTCTTACGCTAGGTGATATGGAAGAGGGAGAAAAGAAAGATTTTGTTTTAGAAACCCTTCTTAAAGAATTTGGTGGTATAGCAAGAGAGGC
>NC_061511.1:35061027-35131225 GCF_022539505.1 Lolium rigidum | reverse complement strand
ATAAAGTAAAACAAAGCAAGACAAAAACAAAGTAAAGAGATTGGAAGTGGAGACTCCCCTTGCGGCGTGTCTTAATCTCCCCGGCAACGGCGCCGGAAATTTAGCTTGATGACGCGTAAAGCACACGCCCGTTGGGAACCCCAAGTGGAAGGTGTGATGCGTACGAGCAGCAAGTTTCCCTCGTAAGAAACCAAGGTTTATCGAACCAGTGAGGAGCCAAGAAGCACGTTGAAGGTTGATGGCGGAGGAGTGTAGTGCGGCGCAACACCAGTGGATTCCGGCGCCAACGTGGAACCCGCACAACACAATCACAGTAACTTTGCCCCAACGTAACAGCGAGGTTGTCAATCTCACCGGCTTGTCAGTAAACAAAGGATTAGATGTATAGTGTGGATGATGATGTTTGTTTGCGAAGAACAATGAAAGAACAATTGCAGCAGTTTGTATTTCAGATGTAAAGAATAGGACCGGGGTCCACAGCTCACTAGCGGTGTCTCTCCCATAAGATAGCAGTATGTTGGGTGAACAAATTACAGCTTGGGCAATTGACAAATAAAGAAGGCATAACAATGCACATACATATATCATGATGAGTACTATGAGATTTAATCGTGGCATTACGACAAAGTACATAGACCGCTATCCAAGCATGCATCTATGCCTAAAAAGTCCACCTTCGAAGTTATCATCCGAACCCCTCCAGCATTAAGTTGTAAACAACATGACAATTGCATTAAGTATGGTGTGTAATGTAATCAACACAAATATCCTTAGACAAAGCATCAATGTTTTATCCCTAGTAGCAACAACGACATCCACAACCTTAGAACTTTCTGTCACCGTCCCGCATTTAATGGAGGCATGAACCCACTATCGAGCATAAATACTCCCTCTTGGAGTCACAAGTATCAACTTGGCCGGAGCCTCTACTAGCAACGGAGAGCATGCAAGAACATAAATAACATATATGATAGATTGATAATCAACTTGACATAGTATTCAATATTCATCGGATCCCAACAAACACAACATGAAGGATTACAAATAGATGATCTTGATCATGATAGGCAGCTCACAAGATCTAACATGATAGCACAATGAGGAGAAGAAAACCATCTAGCTACTGCTATGGACCCATAGTCCAGGGGTGAACTACTCACACATCGATCCGGAGGCGATCATGGCGATGAAGAGACCTCCGGGAGATGATTCCCTCTCCGGCGAGGGTGCCGGAGGCGATCTCCCGAATCCCCCGAGATGGGATTGGCGGCGGCGGCGTCTCCGGAAGGTTTTCCGTATCGTGGCTCTCGCATCGGGGGTTTCGCGACGGAGGCTTTAAGTAGGCGGAAGGGCATGTCAAGAGGCGCCACGGGGGCCCCACACAACAGGGCCGCGCCGCCCTACTGTGGCGGTGCCCCGTGGCCCCACTTCGTGACTCCTTCGGTCTTCTGGCAGCTTCGTGCAAAAATAGGACCCTGGGCGTTGATTTCGTCCAATTCCGAGAATATTTCCTTACTAGGATTTCCGAAACCAAAAACAGCAGAAAACAACAACCGGCTCTTCGGCATCTCGTCAATAGGTTAGTGCCTGGAAAATGCATAATAATGACATATAATGTGTATAAAACATGTGAGTATCATCATAAAAGTAGCATGGAACATAAGAAATTATAGATACGTTTGAGACGTATCAAGCATCCCCAAGCTTAGTTCTTACTCGCCCTCGAGTAGGTAAACGATAACAAAGATAATTTCCGAAGTGACATGCTATCATAATCTTGATCATACTATTGTAAAGCATATGAGATGAATGCAGCGATTCGAAGCAATGATGAAGATAATGAGTAAACAAATGAATCATATAACAAAGACTTTTCATGAATAATACTTTCAAAACAAGCATCAATAAGACTTGCATAAGAGTTACTCATAAATCAATAAATTCAAAGTAAAGGCATTGAAGCAACACAAAGGAAGATATAAGTTTCAGCGGTTGCTTTCAACTTCAACATGTATATCTCATGGATAATTGTCAACACAAAGTAATATAACAAGTGCAATAGGTAAACATGTAGGAATCAATGCACACAGTTGACACAAGTGTTTGCTGCGGGATAGAAAGAATAGGTAAACTGACTCAACAATAAAGTAGAAGAATGGCCCTTCGCAGAGGGAAGCATTGATTACTATATTTGTGCTAGAGCTTTTCATTTTGAAAACAAGAAACAATTTTGTCAACGGTAGTACTATTGGTAACCTATGCATGAGGCTTGCAACTTATAGGATATCTTATACATAACGCATATGCTTTATTACTACCGTTGACAAAATTGTTTCTTGTTTTCAAAATGAAAAGCTCTAGCACAAATATAGTAATCAATGCTTCCCTCTGCGAAGGGCCATTCTTCTACTTTATTGTTGAGTCAGTTTACCTATTCTTTCTATCCCAGAAGCAAACACTTGTGTCAACTGCACATTGATTCTTACATGTTTACCTATTGCACTTATTATATTGCTTTATGTTGACAACTATCCATGAGATATACATGTTACAAGTTTAAAGCAATTGCTGAAACTTATATCTTCCTTTGTGTTGTTTCAAAGCTTTCTACTTTGAATTTATTGCTTTATGAGTAACTCTTATGCAAGTCTTATTGATGCTTGTCTTGAAAGTACTATTCATGAAAAGTCTTTGTTATATGATTCAGTTGTTTACTCATTGTCTTTACCATTGCTTTGAATCACTTCATTCATCTCATATGCTTTAGAATAGTATGATCAAGATTATGATAGCATGTCACTTCAGAAATTATCTTTGTTATCGTTTACCTACTCGAGGGCGAGCAGGAACTAAGCTTGGGGATGCTTGATACGTCTCAAACGTATCTATAATTTCTTATGTTCCATGCTACTTTTATGATGATACTCACATGTTTTATACACATTTTATGTCATATTTATGCATTTTCCGGAACTAACCTATTGACGAGATGCCGAAGGGCCAGTTATTGTTTTCTGCTGTTTTTGGTTTCAGAAATCCTAGTAAGGAAATATTCGCGGAATCGGACGAAATCAACGCCCAGCATCTTAGAATTCAACGGAGCTTCCAGAACACCCGAAAGCCACCAGAGGGGGGCCACAGGGCCACCAGATGATAGGGTGGCGCGGCCAGGCTAGGGCCCGCACCCCCTATTGTGTCACCGCCTCGTCAGCCCTCCGACTCCGCCTCTTCGCCTATTTAAAGGTCCCTGACCTAAATCTTCGATACGAAAAAGCCACGGTACGAGAAACCTTCCAGAGCCGCCGCCATCGCGAAGCCAAGATCTGGGGGACAGAAGTCTCTGTTCCGGCACGCCGCCGGGACGGGGAAGTGCCCCCGGAAGGCTCCTCCATCGACACCACCGCCATCTTCATCAACGCTGTTGTCTCCCATGAGGAGGGAGTAGTTCTCCATCGAGGCTAAGGGTTGTACCGGTAGCTATGTGGTTAATCTCTCTCCTATGTACTTCAATACAATGATCTCATGAGCTGCCTTACATAATTGAGATTCATATGACTTTTGTATCACTATTCATCTATGTGTTACTCTAGTGATGTTATTAAAGTACTCTATTCCTCCTCCATGGTGTAACGGTGACATTGTGTGCATCATGTAGTACTTGGTGTAGGTTATGATTGTAATCTCTTGTAGATTATGAAGTTAACTATTACTATGATAGTATTGATGCGATCTATTCCTCCTTCATAGTGTGATGGTGACAGTGTGCATGCTATGTTAGTAGTTGGTGTAATTGCAATGATCTATCATGCACTCTAAGGTTATTTAAATATGAACATTGAATGTTGTGGAGCTTGTTAACTCCGGCATTGAGGTGCTCTTGTAGCCTGATGTCTACGGGAGCTTCTATTCTTGTAGACAGTGTTGGGCCTCCAAGTGCAGAGGTTTGTAGAACAGCAGCAAGTTTCCCTTAAGTGGATACCCAAGGTTTATCGAACTCAGGGAGGAAGAGGTCAAAGATATCCCTCTCATGCAACCCTGCAACCACAAAGCAAGAAGTCTCTTGTGTCCCCAACACACCTAATAGGTGCACTAGTTCGGCGAAGAGATAGTGAAATACAGGTGGTATGAATAAGTATGAGCAGTAGCAACGGTGCCGGAAAAGTGCTTGGCGCGTAGTTGATGGTGGTGGTATTGCAGCAGTAGTAACGCGAGTAAAACAATGAACAAGCGATAGTAACTCAGCAGTAGTAACGCAGTAGTAGTAAACAAGCGGTAGTAACTCAGCGGTATTTAGGAACAAGGCCTAGGGATTACACTTTCACTAGTGGACACTCTCAACATTGATCACATAACAGAATAGATAAATGCATACTCTACACTTTTGTTGGATGATGAACACATTGCGTAGGATTACACGAACCCTCAATGCCGGAGTTAACAAGCTCCACAATAATGCTCATATTTTAGTAACCTTTAGTGTAAGATAGATCAACAGACTAAACCAAGTACTAGCATAGCATGCACACTCTGTCACCTTCATGCATATGTAGGAGGAATAGATCACATCAATATTATCATAGCAATAGTTAACTTCGCAATCTCCAAGAGATCATGATCATAGCATAAACCAAGTACTAACATGGTGCACGCACTGTCACCTTTGCACACATGCAGGAGGAATAAAACTACTTTAATAACACATCACTAGAGTAGCACATAGATAAATTGTGATACAAATACATTGCAATCATCAAGAGATATAAATAAGCACCTCACTATGCCATTCAACAGTGAATAAGTATTCCGTGAAATCTAGCCTAAGAGACCCACACGGTGCACACACTCGTCACCTTTACACACGTGGGACGAGGAGTCTCCGGAGATCACATAAGTAAAACTCACTTGACTAGCATAATGACATCTAGATTACAAGCATCATCATATGAATCTCAATCATGTAAGGCAGCTCATGAGATTATTGTATTGAAACACATAGGAGAGAGATGAACCACATAGCTACCGGTACAGCCCCGAGCCTCGATGGAGAACTACTCCCTCCTCATGGGAGCAGCAGCGGTGATGAAGATGGCGGTGGAGATGGCAGCGGTGTCGATGGATAAGCCTTCCGGGGCACTTCCCCGCTCCGGCGAGGTGCCGGAACAGAGATCCTGTCCCCGGATCTTGGCTTCGCGATGGCGGCGGCTGCGGAAGGTTTTCGTGGGTTTCGTCAATTGGTCTCGGGTTTTCGATCCAGGGGCTTAATATAGGCGAAGAGGCGGCGCAGGGGGGTCACCAGGGTGCCCTCACCACCAGGTGGCGCGGCCAGGGCCTGGCCCGCGCCTAGGTGTGGTGTGGGGCCCCCCGGCCCATCTCCGGCAGCTCTCGAGTGTTCGGATGGTTCCGGGAAAAATAGGAACCGGGCGTTGATTTCGTCCGATTCCGAGAATATTTCGTTACTAGGATTTCTGAAACCAAAAACAGCGAGAAAACGAGAACTGGCACTTCGGCATCTTGTTAATAGGTTAGTTCCGGAAAATGCACGAATATGACATAAAGTGTGCATAAAACATGTAGATAACATCAATAATGTGGCATGGAACACAAGAAATTATCGATACGTTGGAGACGTATCAGCATCCCCAAGCTTAGTTACTGCTCGTCCCGAGCGAGTAAAACGATAACAAGGATAATTTCCGGAGTGACATGCCATCATAATCTTGATCATACTATTTGTAAAGCATATGTAGTGAATGCAGCGATCAAAACAATGTGTATGACATGAGTAAACAAGTGAATCATAAAGCAAAGACTTTTCATGAATAGCACTTCAAGACAAGCATCAATAAGTCTTGCATAAGAGTTAACTCATAAAGCAATAATTCAAAGTAAAGGTATTGAAGCAACACAAAAGAAGATTAAGTTTCAGCGGTTGCTTTCAACTTGTAACATGTATATCTCATGGATATTGTCAACATAGAGTAATATAATAAGTACAATAAGCAAGTATGTAGGAATCAATGCACAGTTCACACAAGTGTTTGCTTCTTGAGGTGGAGAGAAATAGGTGAACTCGACTCAACATTGAAAGTAAAAGAATGGTCCTCATAGAGGAAAAACATCGATTGCTATATTTGTGCTAGAGCTTTGATTTTGAAAACATGAAACAATTTTGTCAACGGTAGTAATAAAGCATATGCATCATGTAAATTATATCTTATAAGTTGCAAGCCTCATGCATAATGTACCAATAGTGCCCGCACCTTGTCCTAATTAGCTTGGGTTAACACTGATCATCATTGCATGACATATGTTTCAACCAAGTGTCACAAAGGGGTACCTCTATGCCGCTCTGTACAAGGGTCTAAGGAGAAAGTTCGCATTGGATTTCTCGCTTTTGATCATTCTTCAACTTAGACACCCATACCGGGAAAACATAGACAACGAGATAATGGACTCCTCTTTTAATGCTTAAGCATTCAACAACGATTAATATTCTCATAAGAGATTGAGGTTTTATGTCCAAACTGAAACTTCCACCATGATTCATGGCTTTAGTTAGCGGCCTAATGTTCTTCTCTAACAGTATGCATACTCAAACCATTTGATGTGAAAACCGCCCTTACTTCAGACAAGACAAACATGCATAGCAACTCACATGAAATTCAACAAAGAGTTGATGGCGTTCCCCAGTAAACATGGTTATCGCACAACAAGCAACTTAATAAGAGATAAAGTGCATAATTACATATTCAATACCACAATAGTTTTTAAGCTATTTGTCCCATGAGCTATATATTGCAAAGGTGAATGATGGAATTTTAAAGGTAGCACTCAAGCAATTTACTTTGGAATGGCGGGAAAATACCATGTAGAATAGGTAGGTATGGTGGACACAAATGGCATAGTGGTTGGCTCAAGTATTTTGGATGCATGAGAAGTATTCCCTCTCGATACAAGGTTTAGGCTAGCAAGGCTTATTTGAAACAAACACAAGGATGAACCGGTGCAGCAAAACTCACATAAAAGACATATTGAAAACATTATAAGACTCTACACCGTCTTCCTTGTTGTTCAAACTCAATACTAGAAATTATCTAGACCTTAGAGAAACCAAATATGCAAACCAAATTTTAGCATGCTCTATGTATTTCTTCATTAATAGGTGCAAAGTATATGATGCAAGAGCTTAAACATGAGCACAACAATTGCCAAGTATCACATTACCCAAGACATTTATAGCAATTACTACATGTATCATTTTCCAATTCCAACCATATAACAATTTAACGAAGAGGAAACTTCGCCATGAATATTATGAGCTAAGAACACATGTGTTCATATGAACCAACGGAGCGTGTCTCTCTCCCACACAAGCATGATGTAATTCAATTTATTCAAACAAAAACAAAAACAAAAACAAACCGACGCTCCAAGAAAAAGCACATAAGATGTGATGGAATAAAAATGTAGTTTCGGGGGAGGAACTCGATAATGTTGTCGATGAAGAAGGGGATGCCTTGGGCATCCCCAAGCTTAGACGCTTGAGTCTTCTTGATATATGCAGGGGTGAACCACCGGGTGCATCCCCAAGCTTAGAGCTTTCACTCTCCTTGATCGTAGTATATCATCCTCCTCTCTTGACCCTTGAAAACTTCCTCCACACCAAACTCGAAACAACTCATTAGAGGGTTAGTGGACAATAAAAATTAACATGTTCAGAGGTGACACAATCATTCTTAACACTTCTGGACATTGCATAATGCTACTGGATATTAATGGATCAAAGAAATTCATCCAACATAGCGAAAGAGGTAATGCGAAATAAAAGGCAGAATCTGTCAAAACAGAACAGTCCGTAAAGATGGATTTTATTAGGCCACCAGACTTGCTCAAACGAAAATGCTCAAATTGAATGAAAGTTGCGTACATATCTGAGGATCACTCACGTAAATTTGCATAATTTTCTGAGTTACCTACAGAGAATTAGACCCAGATTCGTGACAGCAAAGAAATCTGTTTCTGCGCAGTAATCCAAATCTAGTACTTACTTTACTATCAAAGACTTTACTTGGCACAACAAAACACAAAACTAAGATAAGGAGAGGTTGCTACAGTAGTAAACAACTTCCAAGACACAAATATAAAACAAATTACTGTAGCAAAATAACACATGGGTTATCTCCCAAGAAGTTCTTTCTTTTTAGCCATTAAGATGGGCTCAGCAGTTTTAATGATGCACTCGCAAGAGATAGTATGTAAAGCAAAAGAGAGCATCAAGAGGCAAATTAAAAACACATTTAAGCCTAACATGCTTCCTATGCATAAGAATCTTGTAAATAAACAAGTTCATGAAGAGCAAAGTAACAAGCATAGGAAGATAAAACAAGTGTAGCTTCAAAAATTTCAGCACATAGAGAGGCATTTTAGTAACATGAAAATTTCTACAACCATATTTTCCTCTCTCATAATAACTTTCAGTAGCATCATGAGCAAACTCAACAATATAACTATCAAATGAAACATTCTTATCATGAGTCTCATGCATAAAATTATTACTACTCCCAACATAAGCATAATCAATTTTATTAGTTGTAGTGGGAGCAAATTCAACAAAGTAGCTATCATTATTATTCTCATCAAGTGTAGGAGGCATAGTATAATCACAACAAAATTTACTCTCCATAGTAGGTGGCACCAAAAGACCACTATCATTATAATCATCATAAATAGGAGGCAAAGTATCATCAAAGAAAATTTTCTCCTCAATGCTTGGGGGACTAAAAATATCATGAAAACCAGCTTCCCCAAGCTTAGAACTTTCTATATCATTATCAACAATGGTGTTCAAAGCGTTCATACTAATATTACTACCAGCATGCAAATAAGATTTTATAGGTTTTTTAATTTTCGCATCAAACAATCCAAGTTTTAAATCAGGAAATAGAACAAGAAGCTCACTCTTATACATTATGCCAAACTAGTGTAAACAAAAAACAACAAGATGCAATTGCAGGATCTAAAGGAAATAGCTTCGAGTACTTACAATGACGAAAATAGCTTAGTAGCCGAGGTCTGGAGTGTGAGTACCTTTTACCTTTCGTCCCCGGCAACGGCGCCAGAAAATGTGCTTGATGTCTACGGGAGCTTCTATTCTTGTAGACAGTGTTGGGCCTCCAAGTGCAGAGGTTTGTAGAACAGCAGCAAGTTTCCCTTAAGTGGATACCCAAGGTTTATCGAACTCAGGGAGGAAGAGGTCAAAGATATCCCTCTCATGCAACCCCGCAACCACAAAGCAAGAAGTCTCTTGTGTCCCCAACACACCTAATAGGTGCACTAGTTCGGCGAAGAGATAGTGAAATACAGGTGGTATGAATAAGTATGAGCAAGTAGCAACGGTGCGGAAAAGTGCTTGGCGCGTAGTTGATGGTGGTGGTATTGCAGCGAGTAGTAACGCAAAGAAACAAGAAACAAGCGAGTAGTAACTCAGCGAGTAGTAACGCAAGTAGTAGTAAACAAGCAGTAGTAACTCAGCAGTATTTAGGAACAAGGCCTAGGGATTACACTTTCACTAGTGGACACTCTCAACATTGATCACATAACAGAATAGATAAATGCATACTCTACACTTTTGTTGGATGATGAACACATTGCGTAGGATTACACGAACCCTCAATGCCGGAGTTAACAAGCTCCACAATAATGCTCATATTTTAGTAACCTTTAGTGTAAGATAGATCAACGGACTAAACCAAGTACTAGCATAGCATGCACACTCGTCACCTTCATGCATATGTAGGAGGAATAGATCACATCAATATTATCATAGCAATAGTTAACTTCGCAATCTCCAAGAGATCATGATCATAGCATAAACCAAGTACTAACATGGTGCACGCACCGTCACCTTTGCACACATGCAGGAGGAATAAAACTACTTTAATAACACATCACTAGAGTAGCACATAGATAAATTGTGATACAAATACATTGCAATCATCAAGAGATATAAATAAGCACCTCACTATGCCATTCAACAGTGAATAAGTATTCTGTGAAATCTAGCCTAAGAGACCCACACGGTGCACACACTGTCACCTTTACACACGTGGGACGAGGAGTCTCCGGAGATCACATAAGTAAAACTCACTTGACTAGCATAATGACATCTAGATTACAAGCATCATCATATGAATCTCAATCATGTAAGGCAGCTCATGAGATTATTGTATTGAAACACATAGGAGAGAGATGAACCACATAGCTACCGGTACAGCCCCGAGCCTCGATGGAGAACTACTCCCTCCTCATGGGAGCAGCAGCGGTGATGAAGATGGCGGTGGAGATGGCAGCGGTGTCGATGGAGAAGCCTTCCGGGGCACTTCCCCGCTCCGGCGAGGTGCCGGAACGAGATCCCGTCCCCGGCATCTTGGCTTCGCGATGGCGGCGGCTCCGGAAGGTTTTCGTGGGTTTCGTCAATTGGTCTCGGGTTTTCGATCCAGGGGCTTTATATAGGCGAAGAGGCGGCGCAGGGGGTCACCGTGGTGCCCTCACCACCAGGTGGCGCGGCCGGGGCCCGGCCCGCGCCCGGGTGTGGTGTGGGGCCCCCCGGCCCATCTCTCGGCAGCTCTCGAGTGTTCCGGATGGTTCCGGGAAAAATAGGAACCCGGGCGTTGATTTTGTCCGATTCCGAGAATATTTCGTTACTAGGATTTCTGAAACCAAAAACAGCGAGAAACAGGAAGTGGCACTTCGGCATCTTGTTAATAGGTTAGTTCCAGAAAATGCACGAATATGACATAAAGTGTGCATAAAACATGTAGATAACATCAATAATGTGGCATGGAACACAAGAAATTATCGATACGTTGGAGACGTATCATAGCCCTACACAATTAGTGGTGTTCATCATCCAACAAGAGAGTGTAGAGTGGTTTTATTATGTGATCAATGTTGAGAGTGTCCACTAGTGAAAGTATGATCCCTAGGCCTTGTTTCCAAACATCGAAACTCCGTTTATTTACTCGTTCGTTGCATGTTTACTCGCTGCCATATTTTATTCAGATTGCTATTACCACTCATATACATTCATACTACTTGTATTTCACTATCTCTTCGCCGAACTAGTGCACCTATACATCTGACAAGTGTATTAGGTGTGTTGGGGACACAAGAGACTTCTTGTATAGTGATTGCAGGGTTGCTTGAGAGGGATATCTTTGACCTCTTCCTCCCTGAGTTCGATAAACCTTGGGTGATCCACTTAAGGGAAACATGCTGCTGTTCTACAAACCTCTGCTCTTGGAGGCCCAACACTGTCTACAAGAATAGAAGCACCCGTAGACATCAAGGCCCAACGCCGTCGACCATCCCAGGCCGGTCGAGGCAACATGGCGAGACACCTTGCAACCGGCCGACCATCAACCGGCGACAACCAAGATCACGGATAGTGAAAGGAGAAGACTGGCCTAGGGCTTACACCCATCTCGTTCGTCCCACCTCGCATCTTCACCGTCGGCATTGCCCGCCGCCGGAGGCCACCACCAACATTACCAGGATGCCTCCTAGACCGATCCCCAGGTTGTCCTCTGTTGCGCTGCCACTCACATCGCCGCACATCGAGCAGCCAACATGTCGTGGTGCCCGACGAGCGCACAACGCCCAAACCGAGGAGGATCCTTCCCGCGCTGATCCACCACGGTAGGGACGAGCATGCCCTGCCGCTACTGGCAACGACCAGGCAGAGCCCGGCCACGCCCCCTAGTCGCGACGGGGGGGGGAGGGGTGGGGGGTCTAATACTAGGAGAAAAGGGAGAAGAAAAAATGAGGAAACTGAAAAGAGAGAAGATGACGATCTAATACTGGAGGCTATTTTGTACTTCCGTCATGTGTAGGGTTTTCCCTCATATTTTTTTCTAAACTAGTTCAAAAATAATTTTCAAACAAATTACGAGAGAAGGGTGTTATAATTTTCTACCAGCGCTTAGCAATTTCGGAGACTAAATAATTATTAATAAGTATTCCTTTCTCATACGCCATTTCATTAATTACTTGTGGGCAACTGATGGAAGCGCACATTCCTTCTTGCATTTAAACGGGGAATGGATCTGAAAAACCCTTACTGACCCCTTGTCTCCTCTTTTTACTCTCCTCGTCTTCTCTTCTCTCGACGATGGGTGATACGTCTCCAACGTATCGATAATTTCTTGTGTTCCATGCCACATTATTGATGTTATCTACATGTTATATGCACACTTTATGTCATATTCGTGCATTTTCTGGAACTAACCTATTAACAAGATGCCGAAGTGCCGGTTCTCGTTTTCTCGCTGTTTTTGGTTTCAGAAATCCTAGTAACGAAATATTCTCGGAATCGGATGAAATCAACGCCCAGGTTCCTATTTTTCCCGGAACCATCCAGAACACTCGAGAGCTGCCAGAGATGGGCCAGGGGGCCCCACACCACACCTGGGCGCGGGCCAGGCCCCGGCCGCGCCACCCGGTGGTGAGGGCACCCGGTGACCCCCTGCGCCGCCTCTTCGCCTATATAAAGCCCCCGGATCAGAAAACCCGATACCAATTGACGAAACCCACGAAAACCTTCCGGAGCCGCCGCCATCGCGAAGCCAAGATCCGGGGGACAGGATCTCTGTTCCGGCACCTCGCCGGAGCGGGGAAGTGCCCCCGGAAGGCTTCTCCATCGACACCGCTGCCATCTCCATCGACACCGCTGCCATCTCCACCGCCATCTTCATCACCGCTGCTGCTCCCATGAGGAGGGAGTAGTTCTCCATCGAGGCTCGGGGCTGTACCGGTAGCTATGTGGTTCATCTCTCTTCCATGTACTTCAATACAATGATCTCATTGAGATTCATATGAGTTTGTATCACTACTATCTATGTGCTACTCTAGTGATGTGTTATTAAAGTAGTTTTATTCCTCCTACACGTGTGTAAAGGTGACAAGTGCGTGCACCGTGTTAGTACTTGGTTTATGCTATGATCATGATCTCTTGAAGATTGCGAAGTTAACTATTGCTATGATAATATTGATGTGATCTATTCCTCCTACATATGCATGAAGGTGACAAGTGTGCATGCTATGCTAGTACTTGGTTTAGTCTCGTTGATATATCTTACACTAAAGGTTACTAAAATATGAGCATTATTGTGGAGCTTGTTAACTCCGGCATTGAGGGTTCGTGTAATCCTACGCAATGTGTTCATCATCCAACAAAAGTGTAGAGTATGCATTTATCTCGTTCGTTATGTGATCAATGTTGAGAGTGTCCACTAGTGAAAGTCTAATCCCTAGGCCTTGTTCCTAAATACCGCTGAGTTACTACCGCTTGTTTACTCGTTTTATCGTGTTACTACTCGCTGCAATACTACCACCATCAACTACACGCCAGCAAGCACTTTTCCGGCACCGTTGCTACCTTGCTCATACTTATTCATACCACCTGTATTTCACTATCTCTTCGCCGAACTAGTGCACCTATTAGGTGTGTTGGGGACACAAGAGACTTCTTGCTTTGTGGTTGCAGTGGTTGCATGAGAGGGATATCTTTGACCTCTTCCTCCCTGAGTTCGATAAACCTTGGGTATCCACTTAAGGGAAACTTGCTGCTGTTCTACAAACCTCTGCACTTGGAGGCCCAACACTGTCTACAGGAAAGGAGGGGGAACGTAGACATCAAGCACTTTTCTGGCGCCGTTGCCGGGGAGGAAAGGTAAAAAGGCACTCATACTACGGTCCCAGGTAAAGTATTTTTCCGGCGCCGTTGTGTGTGTGCTCAAAGCTATTTCCTTTAGATCCTGCAATTGCATCTTGTTGTTTCTTGTTTGCACTAGTTTGGCATAATGTACAAGAGTGAGCTTCTTATTCTATTTTCTGATTTAAAACTTGGATTGTTTGATGCGAAAATTAAAAAACCTATAAAATCTTCTTTGCATGCTGGTAGTAATATTAGTATGAACGCTTTGAACACCATTGTTGACAATGATATAGAAAGTTCTAAGCTTGGGGAAGCTGGTTTTCATGATATTTTTAGTCCCCCAAGCATTGAGGAGAAAATTTTCTTTGATGATACTTTGCCTCCTATTTATGATGATTATAATGATAGTGGTCTTTTGGTGCCACCTACTATGGAGAGTAAATTTTGTCTGTGATTATACTATGCCTCCTACACTTGATGAGAATAATAATGATAGCTACTTTGTTGAATTTGCTCCCACTACAACTAATAAAATTGACTATGCTTATGTGGAGAGTAATAATTTTATGCATGAGACTCATGATAAGAATGTTTCATTTGATAGTTATATTGTTGAGTTTGCTCATGATGCTACTGAAAGTTATTATGAGAGAGGAAAATATGGTTGTAAAAATTTTCATGTTACTAAAACACCTCTCTATGTGCTGTAATTTTTTAAGCTACACTTGTTTTATCTTCCTATGCTTGTTACTTTGCTCTTCATGAACTTGTTTATTTACAAGATTCCTATGCATAGGAAGCATGTTAGACTTAAATGTGTTTTGAATTTGCCTCCTGATGCTCTCTTTGCTTCAAATACTATTTCTTGCGAGTGCATCATTAAAACTGCTGAGCCCATCTTAATGGCTAAAAAGAAAGAACTTCTTGGGAGATAACCCATGTGTTATTTTGCTACAGTACTTTGTTTTATATTTGTGTCTTGGAAGTTGTTTACTACTGTAGCAACTTCTCCTTATCTTAGTTTTGTGTTTTGTTGTGCCAAGTAAAGTCTTTGATAGTAAAGTAAGTACTAGATTTCGATTACTGCGCAGAAACAGATTTCTTTGCTGTCACGAATCTGGGTCTAATTCTATGTAGGTAACTCAGAAAATTATGCCAATTTACGTGAGTGATCCTCAGATATGTACGCAACTTTCATTCAATTTGAGCATTTTCGTTTGAGCAAGTCTGGTGGCCTAATAAAATCCATCTTTACGGACTGTTGTGTTTTGACAGATTCTGCCTTTTATTTCGCATTGCCTCTTTTGCTATGTTGGATGAATTTCTTTGATCCATTAATGTCCAGTAGCTTTATGCAATGTCCAGAAGTGTTAAGAATCATTGTGTCACCTTTGAACATGTGAATTTTTATTGTCCACTAACCCTCTAATGAGTTGTTTCGAGTTTGGTGTGGAGGAAGTTTTCAAGGATCAAGAGAGGAGGATGATATACTACGATCAAGAAGAGTGAAAAGTCTAAGCTTGGGGATGCCCCGGTGGTTCATCCCTGCATATATCAAGAAGACTCAAGCGTCTAAGCTTGGGGATGCCCAAGGCATCCCCTTCTTCATCGACAACATTATCGGGTTCCTCCCCTGAAACTATATTTTTATTCCATCACATCTTATGTGCTTTACTTGGAGCGTCTCGTGTGCTTTTGTTTTTGTTTTTGTTTGAATAAATTGGATTACATCATGCTTGTGTGGGAGAGAGACACGCTCCGCTGGTTCATATGAACACATGTGTTCTTAGCTCATAATATTCATGGCGAAGTTTCCTCTTCGTTAAATTGTTATATGGTTGGAATTGGAAAATGATACATGTAGTAATTTGCTATAATGTCTTGGGTAATGTGATACTTGGCAATTGTTGTGCTCATGTTTAAAGCTCTTGCATCATATACTTTGCACCTATTAGTGAAGAATACATAGAGCATGCTAAAATTTGGTTTGCATAATTGGTCTCTCTAAGGTCTAGATAATTTCTAGTATTGAGTTTGAACAACAAGGAAGACGGTGTATAGTCTTATAATGTTTACAATATGTCTTTTATGTGAGTTTTGCTGCACCGGTTCATCCTTGTGTTTGTTTCAAATAAGCCTTGCTAGCCTAAACCTTGTATCGAGAGGGAATACTTCTCATGCATCCAAATACTTGAGCCAACACTATGCCATTTGTGTCCACCATACCTACCTACTACATGGTATTTCTCCGCCATTCCAAAGTAAATTGCTTGAGTGCTACCTTTAAACAATTCAAAATTTATTACCTCTTATTTGTGTCAATGTTTTATAGCTCATGAGGAAGTATGTGGTGTTTATCTTTCAATCTTGTTGGGCAACTTTCACCAATGGACTAGTGGCTTCATCCGCTTATCCAATAATTTTGCAAAAAGAGCTGGCAATGGGATTCCCAGTCCCAAATTAATTAACTAAAAAAAGGCACTCCTCCATGGTATGTGATTGTTGGACGGCACCCGAAGGATTCGGCTAGCCATGGCTTGTGTAAGCAAAGGTTGGGAGGAGTGTCCTCATAATAAAACTAAAATAAAAAGGTACTCCTTCATGGTATGAGATTGTTGGCAGGCACCCGAGGATTCGGTTTGCCATGGTTTGTGAAAGAAAGGTTGGAAGGAGTGCCATCCAAAAATAAAATAAAATGGGAGCCGCTCTTTGAAGGTTTGTCTGGCAAGGGGGTTAGAGTACCCGCTACCATTCGTTGACAACAACATACACCTCTCAAAACTTTACTTTTATGCTCTCTTTATGTTTTCAAAATCAAAGCTCTAGCACAAATATAGCAATCGATGCTTTCCTCTTTGAAGGACCATTCTTTTACTTTTATTGTTGAGTCGGTTCACCTATTTCTCTCCACCTCAAGAAGCAAACACTTGTGTGAACTGTGCATTGATTCCTACATACTTGCTTATTGCACTTATTATATTACTCTATGTTGACAATATCCATGAGATATACATGTTACAAGTTGAAAGCAACCGCTGAAACTTAATCTTCTTTGTGTTGCTTCAATACCTTTACTTTGAATTATTGCTTTATGAGTTAACTCTTATGCAAGACTTATTGATGCTTGTCTTGAAGTGCTATTCATGAAAAGTCTTTGCTTTATGATTCACTTGTTTACTCATGTCATACACATTGTTTTGATCGCTGCATTCACTACATATGCTTTACAAATAGTATGATCAAGGTTATGATGGCATGTCACTCCAGTAAATTATCTTTGTTATCGTTTTACCCGCTCGGGACGAGCAGTAACTAAGCTTGGGATGCCGATACGTCTCCAACGTATCGATAATTTCTTGTGTTCCATGCCACATTATTGATGTTATCTACATGTTATATGCACACTTTATGTCATATTCGTGCATTTTCTCGGAACTAACCTATTAACAAGATGCCGAAGTGCCGGCTTCTCGTTTTCTGCTGTTTTTGGTTTCAGAAATCCTAGTAACGAAATATTCTCGGAATCGGACGAAATCAACGCCCAGTTCCTATTTTTCCCGGAACCATCCAGAACACTCGAGAGCTGCCAGAGATGGGCCAGGGGGGCCCCACACCACACCTGGGCGCGGGCCAGGCCCTGGCCGCGCCACCTGGTGGTGAGGGCACCCTGGTGACCCCCCTGCGCCGCCTCTTCGCCTATATAAAGCCCCTGGATCAGAAAACCCGATACCAATTGACGAAACCCACGAAAACCTTCCAGAGCCGCCGCCATCGCGAAGCCAAGATCTGGGGGACAGGATCTCTGTTCCGGCACCTCGCCGGAGCGGGGAAGTGCCCCGGAAGGCTTCTCCATCGACACCGCTGCCATCTCCATCGACACCGCTGCCATCTCCACCGCCATCTTCATCACCGCTGCCGCTCCCATGAGGAGGGAGTAGTTCTCCATCGAGGCTCGGGGCTGTACCGGTAGCTATGTGGTTCATCTCTCTTCCATGTACTTCAATACAATGATCTCATTGAGATTCATATGAGTTTGTATCACTACTATCTATGTGCTACTCTAGTGATGTGTTATTAAAGTAGTTTTATTCCTCCTACACGTGTGTAAAGGTGACAGTGCGTGCACCGTGTTAGTACTTGGTTTATGCTATGATCATGATCTCTTGAAGATTGCGAAGTTAACTATTGCTATGATAATATTGATGTGATCTATTCCTCCTACATATGCATGAAGGTGACAAGTGTGCATGCTATGCTAGTACTTGGTTTAGTCTCGTTGATATATCTTACACTAAAGGTTACTAAAATATGAGCATTATTGTGGAGCTTGTTAACTCCGGCATTGAGGGTTCGTGTAATCCTACGCAATGTGTTCATCATCCAACAAAAGTGTAGAGTATGCATTTATCTCGTTCGTTATGTGATCAATGTTGAGAGTGTCCACTAGTGAAAGTCTAATCCCTAGGCCTTGTTCCTAAATACTCGCTGAGTTACTACTGCTTGTTTATCGTTTACTCGTGTTACTACTGCTGCAATACTACCACCATCAACTACACGCCAGCAAGCACTTTTCTCGGCACCGTTGCTACTGCTCATACTTATTCATACCACCCGTATTTCACTATCTCTTCGCCGAACTAGTGCACCTATTAGGTGTGTTGGGGACACAAGAGACTTCTTGCTTTGTGGTTGCGGGGTTGCATGAGAGGGATATCTTTGACCTCTTCCTCCCTGAGTTCGATAAACCTTGGGTATCCACTTAAGGGAAACTTGCTGCTGTTCTACAAACCTCTGCACTTGGAGGCCCAACACTGTCTACAGGAAAGGAGGGGGAACGTAGACATCAATGGGCGACAAACTGAAGATGCCACCTCCTCGATCGCGTACCAGCAGCACACAAGGTTAGCTACTATTGCTCCCTTTTATGCTAGTATTAGATCATCTTTCGCATGAAATAGTCTCCAGTATTTATCGGATTCGAGTGGATTATTTTATACATGTGTAGATGAAGCTACATCTCCATGGGATCCTCAGTAGTTGTACTGATTTTAGATGGATATCAATCCCCCCGCAAAGCTTATCTGATTGATACCTTCGATCTGGATTGCGGATGCAGTATGGTATCTTTTTTGCTAGAAGATCTAGGTCTATCGAACCAAGGGAAACACTTATTGATGGTTAAGGATCATCTACAAGACTTGCTAATTTATTTTATCTTATGTTTATGGGACCTTTCCAGTTTATTTTGTATCTAGATTTTTGTTGATGGATGAAGATATGTGAGGGTTGAAGTTACACATCCAGCCTTGCATACATATCGGACAAAAGATAAAGTTATGCACATTCATGTTTAGATGATCTAGCATATATAAGATTTATGGGCAACACATCTGTAAATACTATAGCCCCTCCGAGCCACATGTATATCATCTAGCCTCTTGGTCCAAATGTTATACCACGAAGCACAAGGCTATTAACAACTTTTAATTAAAATACAGACCAAAGGATTAAGAATAATGGTGGTACTTTATTACCAAGTGGAAACGAATATTGTACTCCCCTTGATGTCAATAGGTTTCGCGCATAGAGCCATTTACCACACATATCGCCTCGAACCTTGATTAATACTCGAGGTTTTGGATAACTGACAAGTCCTTGGATTAAGGTAAGAGACAATGATACAAATATAAATCCGTTTTTTCTCAAATAGTTGTTCATCCAAAAAGATCAACTTAAAACAAATTTTACGTACCCTTTGGTTTATATTCTTATTGATGTATGCCGGTCGGTTTACGTAATGCACTTGCTACCTTTCAGGGATATATGATTGCTACATTTGTAGATTTTTTTTGAAAATATTATTGAAGTATACATGGACTACTTATCCGTCTATGAAATTTCATTCAATCATTGTCAAAGTAATCTTAATAAAGTTTTGCAATGATGTGAAGACACTCATCTTGTTTTGAACGGGAGAAATGTCACTTCATGGTACAAGAAGGAATAGTTCTCGGTCACGAGATCTCAGGTAAGGGTATAGAGGTTGATAAAGCAAAAAAAAATAGAAGCAATAGAGAGCCTACCACCTCCACGTGATGTGTAAGGTATAAGAAATTTTCTTGGTCATACAGGTTTTTGTAGGAGGTTCATTAAGAATTTCATAAAGTTGCTAGTGTTAATTAATCACTTACAAAAGGATGCTCGAGGTTTTAATTTTGATGAAAGTTGTTTTACTTCCTTTACCACCTTAAAACAAGCTCTTCTAAATGCTCCTATCATTAAACCACCTAATTATTGGAGGAAGCCTTTTGATTTATTTTGTGAAGCTAGTAATGAAGCCGTTGGGGCTGTTCTTTGGAAGAACGATGGTGATGAACTTAATATCATTCATCATGCTAGTCGCATTCTTAATGAGGTCAAAAAAAGATACCCCATGTGACAGGAAGGAACTTGTTACAGTTATCTTCTCTTTCGATAAATTTAGATCTTACATTATTGACTCGAAAGTTAGACCGAGTGCATACTGATCGTGATAACTTAAAAAAAAATCCTTGAAAAGTTCGATGTTAAATCTAGAATGATTCGTTGGACTTCACATTTACAACAATTTGAGTTGTAGATTATGCGAAGGAAGAAAAAGCCACCCGAGGTATGAAATTCATTCGAATAAATACTACCACGAGAGAGGGTATCATCAATCTATATACCCCATGTACCATTCGCTCAGAAAATAAATTTTCTAACACTTCGTAAGGGCCTTAATTAGCAATTTCCTGCGACCAACCATACACGGGGAAAGAGGAAAATAGAATAAAAATTGAAGGGAAGTAAATTCACCAAACTCATTACTTTCATTCTTGCTTTGTCATTTTCGTTTTCATGTTGAAGTCATTGTGTTTTTCAGAGCTGATTGGGAATTTTCGGAGGTTGGTACTGGCAGGCGGTACGACCGCATGCTCTGTACCAGCAGTCGTTAAACCTCCGATATAATATATCTTGTTTTCTATGATTTTTCAAAGAGATGATATGAACAGGTGGTACGGGCATGGAGATGGCCATTAAACTCTCTATTTATCTTCGTCTTTAGATTACGTGTTTTTTTTTAAACTTTTACCACCTATCGAAAGTCGCTAACTTTCGGTGCAAGTAGATGCTACGGGCGCATCCCACCCGTGCCAAAAAAATTGAAAGATTTAACCAAATTTTGAAATATCATAAGCTCTCCCAAAGAGTCTTCTTATTTTCTCCTCGTTCCAAACAGATCTCATCTATGCTTATTTACCTCTCAAGAACCACGTGACCATGTCTCGGACATGGGAGATCGTTCAAGCAAGGGAGGACAACAAGGGAAGTTCCGGGAGATCTTCGGTCTCTAGTTCCGGGAAATCCTAGCAATATTATGATATGAAATATATATGATTTATAACTCCAGTTCATGATTATGTGTTGGTTTTCTCTCTAGATATTATATGAATTCGACCATGTAATATATACTTTCGGGGCTAGAGAGGGGATTGCCTTTGCACATGTGGTAGTATAGTATGTACGGTGCCAAGTAACATAACATGTCGACATGATATTCATATGGTCAAGGGGGATAAGGAGAGATTCACTAAGCTCATATCAATGTCTATGGCAAACCCTTAATTGTGAGGGATCAAAGTGGTTTGCTTACGATCATTGTAGGGGTTATTCGGGATGAAATATCAAATGGTGTGTATGCGATCATCTTTTTATGGAACTATCCCCACAAATGTTATTAAGAGAGGTATAGATTTATTATAATCATAATTAATACCAATGCTACAGGTGGATCCTAAATTCCCCCAGAATAGTTTGCCTTACTGAAGTTTCATTCTTATCTACATCATGATTGTCTGTTTGTTTATTTTACTTTTCACTCAAAACAACTTTATTTAAAATACTCTTACTTGAAATCAAGGGCAGCTTACAAATATCCTTTAATAGATAGTGATGAGGGGTATACAGACCTTAACGAAATAGCTCTTCGTGGTTTGATTTTTTAAACTAACTATAATTTACATGTGCACCTACAGTCATCAACCTCATCGAACCACCTACCACACAACCAAGATATATAAGATCATGAAAAGAATTGTTGTATAAGACAAGGTCTCCGCAGACTCTCAAGACCTACCCCTATATGAAGAAGAGGGACACGACTCTCAACGGTGGTAACAATACGCTAGATAGCCAAGATTTCCCATCTCGTTGAGTTCCTTGTTTAAAACTTGTTGAGATCCTTCCTTGTAATCTTGTATTTTTCTATCAATAAAGTCTAGTGGAGTAAAAGTGCTAATGCACACATTTTAATATATCCTTTAATAGTGTGGTTGCGGAAGATGCCAAAAATTGTTCTTTTACGACAATAAAAATCTATCATTTCTACCTTTTCTTACATATGCATTTTTATGTCCTTTAGGGTGAGATGGAAGACAAATGCTCAGTTCAGAAGAGGGAGGATCAAGGCGTAATGGCGTTGTGGTCTCTGTCGATGGTGCATTGAAACTGGTGTCACCAATGTTTTTATTTTATTTGTGTAGTTAAAGCACCAGGTGAAACTTGGACCCCAAGCTTCGGATGATGATGATGATAATGATGATGATGATGATGATGATGATGATGATGATGATGATGATGATGATGATGATGATGATGATGATGATGATAAAAGAAAGAAAACATGGAAATAAAAAATTAATATTTTTATTGCACATCCGAGACCAAGAAGCATGCACGAAAGGTTACATTGGTTTGAGATATATGGAAATTGTTGAACTGGACAGTAAGAGAAAATTTTATTCTTACATCCATGATTACATATGTGGAGGGCACATGCAACACTTGTATATGTCCACATGGTCTTCTTCTTAACTGTCATTGACAAATGCACATTGGGTTCGGACTTCTCCCAGGGATGGATCCGTCACCGGCCTAATGTTCCCCATCTTGATCATAGACTGTGCGAAGCTCCTAAAGAAGGCGTCTTGGCTGCTGGCAAACCTATCGACGATCGGCGCCGTTGTTGTTGATGCGCCTGGGTCTGACTTGAGCTCTTGGTCAGATTGAAGAAAGCCACGGTTCACTTCGAGGTTCGTGTAGTAGTTATTGTCAAAGGTGTCTGGTGTAGTCGGATCAAGGTCATTTAGCGATGATCCATCACCGTTCCTCGGGCATCTCTGTGATAGAAACGCCCGGTAGGCGGGGTTTAGGGTCGGATCAGGCTGGTTCGTCCCACTGAAATTGTACAGACGGGCCGTGACGAACTGGCATTGCACACGGCCGAAAGTGTGGCCACCTATACATTTGAAACAAAAACAGATTAAGTTATTCTCTCTTTGATCAGTCCATCGGTTTATACTAGCAATAAAACTTTGGTTTCTGATGAATTATTATATTTTTCTTATATAAGGCAGATGGTAATCTGCGGGAGAGTTTAGTACCTGAGAGGGCGACAAGGTCAGTAGTATCGTCAAGTGTGGCATTCCGGAACTTGGCTCGCAGGACCGGCAGGCCGTCGAAGGGGCCTGGCAGGTTCTCGGCGTCGGCTTTGCTGGAGGTCCTGCCGTCCAGCCTCCCCAGCAACACGCTCCACCCGGGTCCTCCAGACTGCATCCATAGTAATGTTATCATCAACCAGCTTTTTGCATAGTTTCATGCATGTGATATGTCATGTGTCCTTTTCCTTCTCCATGCACCGACACACGAGACACGAGCCACAGGGCTCGTCGTATCACGCACTAGGAAAGCAACATCATACACCCCTAATAAATTGAGTTCGATCACTGTTTGTAACAAGCCAATTAAGGAATGTGCGTACCAGCTCGACGGAGATCTCGGCGGCGATGGCAAGGATGTCGGCGCAGGAGACGACGCCGGGGCAGGCGTCCTCGAGGGCGGCCTTGGCAGCGTCGACGACGGGGAAGCCCCGCGCCGAGCCATTGTTGGGGCGCGCGTCCTTCTCGGACTCGAACCCGTCGAAGGTGTCCAGCAGAACCGAGCCGTCGCAGCCCTGCACGAAGCAGTCATGGAAGTGGAGGCGGATGAGGCTGGCGAAGATTCGGGGGTCCGACTGGTGCGCCTCCTCCAGCACCCCCTGCACGATCGAGATCGCGTCCGGGCAAGTGTCGTCGTAGTAGTCCGCGCACAGCTCCGCCGCCGCCGTCATACTCCCGCCGCCATGGAGGACAAGGCAGACGGCCGCCAGCAGCGCCGCCTTGACGCCTAGCTGGTAGACCCGAGAAGAGGAGGAAGAAGCCATGCTGTTGATAGGTTGACGAGTACTGGAAGCAGAGCCGAGATGAATTTATAGGCAGAGTGCGCCCGTAGCACCAGGTGCTAGTGCTGCTAGCTCTAACAGTCTATCAGTAACCTAACAACCGCTTTCAACGTGCATCTAACCTTGAGCTGGCTAGCTATAGGTTGTTTTACTTGGATATAAAATTTCAGATGAACGGACGGATCGATGCACCTTAATTCCAATCAACAACTTGCATGCGAGGGAGCAATAATCAGCCATGTTACGTGGACTAATTGTCAAACATGATCTCAGTAAGTGACTGTGACCCGACAATGCATCTAGCTAGCCAATCTCTACAGTAGCATCACATGCTTGCAAACGTATATACCGCATGCATGTCTGCGGTTCGTGCATGTGTTTGGTGTTGTTTCGTGTCCAATCTATTAGCTAGTAGCGGCGAAATGAAAAATTATTGGGTCATCTTTTGGCTTGTTTCAACAAAAATATGGAAAAATGTTATCGATTTTCCCATTTGTCAGATCGCAGCCATGCATTGCTGTCCATAATGAACTGTATTTCATGTATCTTATGTCGTAGATGACCAACCAGCCACACTGGTTTCGTCAGACTTTTCTTCTATTCTCCATCGATCTGCCTTACAAATAATATCACACGAACTAACAAACAGAATGAGATAGACGCTGCAATGCACAAGAGAAAAATGAGACGCCATCAACTTTCACAAATAATTGATATTATGTTCCAAAAAACAAATACTAGATATTAATTATATGAAAATTAAGTCATCGTAAATATAGGCGGTGACTATGCCCATCAAGATGATGGATAACAACTCTAGAAGTTGCTCCTTTTCAAGCTTAGTCTATCTGTGCTCAATTGGTTATCAACCGAGGTCAATCACTAGAAATGCCTACCCCAACAGCAAATCTAAAAAGAGAATAGATTGATGAAATAGGTTGCCCCACTGGATCCTCTCTCTATTTTGTTTGCTTCCTTCAATTACCCAACAACTGGTATCAACACCAGGAACCTTCACGGTCAGGGTTTATTTTATTAGACCACTATGAATACTTGTAATTGGTTATTTCTACTTCTGGCATGGTTCTTTCTAGTTAGTGCAAGAGTGTACAACGTAGGGACTGGTATCAGTCACACATTTAGGAAAGAAAGTGAAAATTAGTTGTATCGAAGCGGCGTATATTGTACGTGTTCGGATAGCAAGCTACCTAACATGATAAGGCTACGGGTGCCCTCCACTCGTGCCTAATTTCAGTAACCTATAGCTATTGCATGCAAGCTCAATCTTCTATCTCGCATTGTTACGCGCTCGAAACAGCCAATTCGCTCGTATGGCCAATGCAACCCATAGAGTTTGGGGAGTGCAGGGAGTACGATGGACGAAGTAGTGAGAACGAATGAAGATAGAGCTAGGGACAGCCTTACTCCTTCTCTTATGGCGCTCGTTCCTGATGAGGAAGTGTTGCGGTCAGAAACCCACCAGCGAGCAGCGACGGGCAACACAGTAGAGCCGGGAGGCTTCCAAGACTGCGGCTGGCCCTGGTCCCTCGAGCGACGGCCCGCAAAGACTCGGCACGCACGTCCGATGCTGGTGCAAGGGCGTGCCACCTGACCTATACCTGGTCAGGAAGGTGATGGATTTGCTTCGCTTAGTTTCCTGCATGGCATACACGTAAACATTAAATACGAGCCTCGATTGGCTCTCTCGGTTGTCCCGTGAATCGGCTCAAGGAGCCGATCCACCCATGATCCGTATGAGGTATACGATCACATGGTGGTCCCGCTTGATCAATATGAAGCTAAAACGACCTACAACGATTTAGGGTTTTCACCACATAATCGGAACATCCTACACGTGATTGAGCCTGGCAGCCACGCACGGTGATAATAAACCAACCCTAGATAAGGCCTAAAAACCAACACGAGGTTGATCCCCGGAACATCTCATCTAGGGCTAGCAAACTACACCCTACGTGCTACTGGATCCTTCAACCCGTTTGCAAGGCCTAACTATGCAGATATTAAACTAATCCTTGAAGAATAAGGAGCAATCATAACGGATCGGATCTACTAGATAATGATCAAGCGGGGTGCCGCCCTTACACCTAAGATAGGTGTAAGGGCGGCTAGACGTCTAAGGGTTGCATGGACGAAAGCATATGATACGATGAAACAATGCTAACCCTAACACATCTATGATAACTACGTTGCCCGCCATCAACAAGGCTTCAGCACGAGCAACGCATGAACAACGAATAAACGTTACTGCCTAGATCGCAAGATGCGATCTAGGCAGCATGATGCTTACCCGGAAGAAACCCTCGAAACAAGGGGTCGGCGATGCGCCTAGATTGGTTTGTGATGAACGTGATTGTTGTTTATTTCATAAACCCTAGATACATATTTATAGTCCGTAGACTTTCTAACGTGGGAACAATCCCAACCGTGCACGAGCCAAATTCTATCTGACCGACACGTATCCTACTATATTTACAGATACACGGGCAAACTAGCCCAAACTTTGTATACAAGGCCGATTCAATGTATTTCTTCCATGTATATTATTCAAGCCCATCTTTAATCGCGGCCCACCTCTGATCCGGTCAAATTCTGGTGATAACATATGCCCCCCTTGTTTTGGAAATGACAATTCCAAAATCATCCTGCTTTTCCTTCGTCGGGTCATGTCGTGGCAGAGCAGAACCGTCGCAGTATCCTTCATCATGATGCCTTGCCTTTACAACTTCTTTGCAAGATTTGATAGTTTTAACACCACTCCCTCGGAAACCGTAATGGCATTAAATCTCCACTATACCCCCCTTATTTAACTGTGCCGAATGGTTCGCCACTTCACCCCCTTGCTCTGTTCTGGCCATCGGCACCTAAAAACCCTCTTTCCCTGTAGCAATGTCTTCCTCTTCCTCCACCTCATCAGGCCTCTCTTTCCAATCTTCTTCCTCGAGCGTGCAGGAGTGGAACTTTGACCACGTGCCGGATGGCCCACCCGAGGCACTCGTCGGGTCAGATGGTGACTTACCTCTGACCGATGGGGAGGACGACCTCCAATTCCTCATCGAAGGGGAGCTGAAGAGCGAGAGCGAAGACGACCTCCACTCCTGGGCGAACTCCACCTCCTCCGACGGGAAGGAGGAAGAAGAAGAAACGGAGGAAAAGGAGGAAGAGGAGGAGGATGATTCCTCCTCCTCCGCTGGGTATCCGCCGGCAAAGCGCTTCCGCGCTTGGGCGGACAGCGAGGACGATGATGATGACGAGGAAGAAGAGGCTCCGGCCGAGGGCTGGGGCAGCAGCGACGACGAACTCTCCGGAAGCAGCACCGACGGCAGCTACGATGCCGACGACGAGGCCAGCGAAGATTAGTAATGTAGGATTAGTAGTTCCTGAGCAATCGGCTCTTCTTTTGTTCTTCCTTTCTTGAGCAATCGGCTCTTCATTGTAAAAAACCCTCTTATTAATGAAGAAAACATTCCTCAGCTGATTCTGTCCCTTTTCCAATTTCGCCGATTGTCAAAGTAAGCCCACATATTAAGAGCCGATGGCAGGGCATCGGCCCTTGCCATAAAACGCGAGCAAGGCCAACTCCATTATCTATTCAGATGATAGCCTGCGACTCATCCGAAAGAGCAAAACTCAAATCCCCAAATTGCCGCTTGAACAGATCCAACCTACGGCCATATGAACTCAGATGTCAATCGCGCAGGTTCGCAACTGCAACGGACTCAAAGGCAACATCATCCAATGCCCACGCTATGGTCTCCGGCCTGAAGGTGAACCTTAACCGCCCCTTGCTGTCCGAACATGGCGCCTTGCTCTATCTTTTTGCAGCAACAGAAACGGCCCTGACCCGCTTTTGAAGAAGGTTATGATGCAGGGCCAGCCGATGACACTCCAATCGGCTTCCAAAAACAGAGTGTCTACCAGATCAGCTGCCCCCCGGGTCTCAGTTAAGGCGAGAACAGCGGCGAGGACACAGTTCAAACGAAGGGCCTCGAACTCAGGCAATTCTGAGACAGCCACCATGCAGAGCCAGCCAGACTTGCCACCGTCGGCTTCCAAGAAAAGGTCAGCCCCTGAACCTGCCGCTTCCCAAGCTCCCACCAAAAGAGGGCAGGGCAACTCCACCCTCTCCTCGGCTCACGTTGCATGCTGACCCCTTGTCGTTCTTATCGGCTAACCTCTTCCTCTGCAAACTGATGACACCTCCAGTGGGGATGTCGAGGAGGTACCCATGCCATCCGCCACTCTGGCCTTAGCAACTTCTACGAGTGCAGTTGAGAAGGTAGCCAACTTGGCCAAACCGACAGCAGAAACACCAGAGCCGATCATCTCCTCTTCCGTTGAAAGCCGATACTGCAGACCAATGCCAACGGCTCAACGAGCAACAGGCTACCTTGGACGCCACAACTGACACATCTGACAGCACTGCTGAACTGGCGACCCTGCGCAAAGGGCTGGAGGTCCTTGAAGAAGAGGTCCGGGCAACAAAAACAGCTCATTGGAGCTGAGGAAGCTCTCATCGTTCACTCCCTCGAGGGAGCAAAAGGCTTCGGAGCTGGACTGAAGACCCGCGCCTTGAGCACGCAGATGGTAGATCCTGTGTAATTTGTACTAGAGTCGATGGCTGTGCATCGGCTGTACATTATGAAAAAAAAATTTACTGGCCGATTTTTATCGGCCCCCAATATTCCACACATGTATCGCACATGTTCCTCTGATTAGGTGCCCCCCGAGCCGAATCTATCAGGTAACTGCAGATATCGGCTCTGTAGTTAGCCAAGGTACTGTACTTGAACATCGGCTCCGTTAGGACCAATGTTGACTTCTTCCAGCTCATCAGCCGACGTGAACCCGTTGCCCGTTAGATCGACGTTGAATACAGGCAGAACGTATGGTGAGGATAATTTTGGCCGATTGCTGGAATCGGCCTCCATGTTGATTGACTCGCTCAATGAAGGTTTTGCGACGTTCGTCCATAGATCTTTGGGGCCGATCACAAGGATCGGCCTCGCCACGTTTGTTCATAGATTTTGCTCTTGTTACACGGACGGACCGGTAGATAAGACCAGCCTCACCCCGTTTCTTGTCACGTCGATGCGCTCGCAGTCGTCCAAAGTGATGCCTGAGAGTGGCTCTTGGCCTGCCATCTTCCAAACGTTCATGTCAGCCGTTGAAATTTCGGCTGAGTCATCTGCGTGGACGACCTCTACTTCATCTCCATCCCACTGTATTAAACATTGGTGCATCGTGGATGGAATGCAACAGTTGGCGTGTATCCAATCTCTCCCTAGCAGGACAGCATAGGTGCTCTTGCTGTCGACAATAAAGAACGTCGTAGGGATGGTCTTTCTTCCTACGGTCGGATCCACGTTCGAACACCTTGCGCTTCGGATGCTTGGCCGTTGAAATCGCTCGCTGTAATGTTGGTCTTGATCATATCCGAGCTAGAGCGTCCCAACCGACGTAGCATGGAGTATGGCATAATGTTGACTGCCGCTCCGGTGTCCACCAGCATCTTGTTGACAGGCTGCCCATTGATATAACCTCGTAGGTACAAGGCATTCAGGTGTCTGTAGCTTCTTTCTCGTGGCTTCTCAAAGATAACTGGCCGTGGGCCGCAGTCAAGTTGTGCCACAGGTGCTTCGTCCAATCCTAGAGCACAAAACTCCGCTGGAAGGATGAACACCATGTTTGTGCCAGCCGATGTGTCATCATCGGCTTTCCTTTGTTTGGGACGCCACTCTTTCTTCTGTGGTCGACCTTCTTCGTCCAGAGTTCGCTGAATTTTCGCGGCCAGATCAGGCCGCGCCTTCCTTAACGTATCCAGGTATAACCTTTCAGCTTCCTCCAAACCACGTAGCCGCTGAACCCTACGCTTTTGGGAACGGCTGAGTCCATCAGGGCACCACCTTGGCCGGTGGTACTTATCTTCCTCTTCTTCATCGTCATCTTCTAACTCCTCGAGATCTTCCACCCGAGAGGACTCAGCGTACTTGTTCCGAGATGGGAGCGGCCCTAGACGTTTGAATACTGACACGTCTCCTGCACCCTTCTTCTTCTCTTTACATTCTGGGCAGTTGCCGATTGTAGGCAATCGGCTCATTCCTGAATCCCAACAGTGTCTGAAAAAGGGATAGTCCCAGTGTTTATCCATGTCGTCTTGTTCTCTTGATTTTTCCTTGGCATGGCGCTCATATCTCTCCTCGTCACGATCATGCCGGCGGTCTCTCCTGGCATCTCTGCTAGCCAGACGATCTCTTTCGTCGTCGTCGTCATATCGCCGGCGTTGGTCGTATTGACTCACGTATTTGTTGAGGAGGTAATCGGAGAGAGGTCGCTGATATCGCAGATTCTTCACTTCTCCCTCTGTGATGTAGCGCTTACCATCGTGCCGGAGCCGATCGCGTGGAGCGGCTTCCTCTTTGTCCTTGCTATGAGAGCCGTTGCCCTCGTCTCTTTCCTTACCAGAGTGGTACCCAGGTCCTACCATGTTGATGCTGAACGAGAAACCTGGCCGGCACCTCCCGTGGTAAGCGCACTCCACCATGTTAACGGCAGGGAAGGGGTGCGTGTCGACTTTCATGGCGTACTGGCTAAAAATTATCCGTCCTTGTTCTATCGCCATTTGGATTTGCTGACGCCACACCCTGCAGTCGTTGGTAGTATGGGTGAACGTGTTATGCCACTTGCAGTATGGCTTTCCGTTCAGCTCCTGTGCCGTGGGGATTTTGTGGCCTTCGGGTAACTTTAGCTGCTTCTCCTTAAGTAAGAGGTCGAAAATTTGCTCAGCTTTAGTCACGTCGAATTCAAACCCTCTTGGAGGACCTTGTGGCTTAACCCACTTGCAGGACACGGGGCTTGCCCCCCGAGTCCATTCAGCCACCGCTACCTCTTGATCTCCCGCAGAGCCTTCATCTTCATCTGCCTCAACCAAGACCACCGCACGCTTGAATTTATCCTGGTACACCTCTCGGTGGCGCTGTTCATATAATGACAGCTTCTGCACCATATGCGCCAGTGAAGGGTACTCTGCTTGGGAGGCCACATCCTTGATCGGTGATGCAAGACCCACCACCGCCAACTCGACTGCTTCTTTTTCAGTCATACGAGCCGAATAGCATCGGTTCCTAACAGTCCTGAAGCGCTGGATGTATTTCTGACACCGTTTCTCCGCGCTTCTGTCGCACTTGTGCTAGATCGGCAATGCCAGGCTCGGAAGACTCTGAGTGATACTGCAGGTGGAACTGTTCTTCCAACTGCTTCCAAGTCCGGATTGAGTCTGGTGGCAGCGATGTGTACCACCCAAAAGCCGATCCTGTGAGGGATAGTGCGAAGAACCTCACACGTAGTTCATCTGATGCTGAGATCGTGCCCAGCTGCGCCAAATATCGGCTCACATGCTTGATTGAGCTGGAGCCATCTGACCCACCAAACATGGAGAATTCGGGGAGCCGATATTTGGGTGGTAGTGGGATCAAATCGTACTCGTTGGGGTACGGCTTGGAATAGCCGATTGCCCTCCTTTTCGGCACCATGCCGAACTGGTCTCTCAAGATCGTACCGATCCGATCCGCGGTGATGGCTGCAGAGTCGAACTCCGAAGATTCGCCGGAGTGGTATACTTAGCCAGCCACGCTTGCTTCTCAAGCTCTGAGCCAACTGCAGGAGCTGAGCTCTGGAGGTTCGTCGGAGTGACATACTTAGCTAGCCACGTCTGCTTCTTAAGATCTGTTCCAGAAGTTCCTCCTGATGTTCTAGAAGTCCCTGCTGTTGCAGTCTGGTTTGAGAGTACCCAGCTGCTGCAGTCTGGCACGTATGTGCACGTGTATCCGTGAGGGATCTCCTTAGGCGCCTCATACAAGAACTGGTAATCACTAGGGTCACCACCGATCTTGTGGACAACATATGCCGGTGAACTCGGCACCTCTGGTGCTGCCAATGCGAACGGCAGCGGTGGTCGGGACTGGAGTGGTATCTCTCCTTGGTGAGTTCCCAGAGCTGGTCCTGACGGAGAATACCGCTGGCTCATGATTTCCTGGATCACCCGAAGGGCGACACGCTCCAAAGTGTTCACCGAGGCCCTCGGAATGGCGGTGCAGCGAATGAGCTACCATGAAATTAATCTCCCGACGCGAGACCCGGTGCGTTCTTCCGAAAGGGTAGAGAGGTCCACTCCATCGAGCGCGCCTTCGAGCGAGAACCCCTTCCACCCGATGCCGTGTGAGCGGGTTCTCCGGAAAGAGCCGATGAGGTCGGCTTCGAGGATAGCTTTGACCTCGTCATACTTCTTCTTGAGCTCCCGATACGTCTCCGACGTATCGATAATTTCTTATGTTCCATGCCACATTATTGATGATTTCTACATGTTATATGCACACTTTATGTCATATTCGTGCATTTTCTCGGAACTAACCTATTAACAAGATGCCGAAGTGCCGGTCCTTGTTTTCTGCTGTTTTTGGTTTCAGAAATCCTAGTAACGAAATATTCTCGGAATCGGACGAAATCAAGACCCAGGTTCCTATTTTTCCCGGAACCATCCAGAACACCCGAGAGCCGCCAGAGGGAAGCCCTGGGGGGCCCACACCACACCCTGGCGCGGCTAGAGGGGGGGCCGCACCGCCCTATGGTGTGGTGGCCCCAGGCCCCCTCCGAGGCTGCCCTTCCGCCTATTTAAAGCCTCCGTCGCGAAAACCCTAGGACGTTCGACGAAACCCACAGAAACCTTCCAGAGCCGCCGCCATCGCGAAGCCAAGATCTGGGGGACAGGAGTCTCTGTTCCGGCACGCCGCCGGAACGGGGAAGTGCCCCCGGAAGGCTCCTCCATCGACACCACCGCCATCTTCATCAACGCTCGCTGCTCCCATGAGGAGGGAGTAGTTCTCCATCGAGGCTCGGGGCTGTACCGGTAGCTATGTGGTTCATCTCTCTCCTATGTACTTCAATACAATAATCTCATGAGCTGCCTTACATGATTGAGATTCATATGATGATGCTTGTAATCTAGATGTCATTATGCTAGTCAAGTGAGTTTTACTTATGTGATCTCCGGAGACTCCTTGTCCCACTTGTGTAAAGGTAACGAGTGTGTGCACTCGTGTGGGTCTCTTAGGCTATATTTCACGAATACTTATTCACTGTTATGAAGAGCATAGTGAAGTGCTTATTTATATCTCTTTATGATTGCAATGTGTTTTGTATCACAATTTATCTATGTGCTACTCTAGCAATGTTATTAAAGTAGTTTTATTCCTCCCGCACGGTGTAATGGTGACAGTGTGTGCATCCGTGTTAGTACTTGGCGTATGCTATGATTATGATCTCTTGTAGATTATGAAGTTAACTATTGCTATGATGGTATTGATGTGATCTATTCCTCCTACATAGTGTGAAGGTGACAGTGTGCATACTATGTTAGTACTTGGTTTAGTCGAATTGATCTTTCATGCACTCTAAGGTTATTTAAATATGAACATTGAATTGTGGAGCTTGTTAACTCCGGCATTGAGGGTTCGTGTAATCCTACGCAATGTGTTCATCATCCAACAAGAGTGTAGAGTATGCATTTATCTATTCTCGTTATGTGATCAAAGTTGAGAGTGTCCACTAGTGAAAGTCTATTCCCTAGGCCTTGTTCCTAAATACTCGTTATCGCCGTTTGTTTATCGTTTTGTTGCATGTTTACTCGCTGCCATATTTCATTCAGATTGCTATTACCACTCATATCCATCCATATTACTTGTATTTCACTATCTCTTCGCCGAACTAGTGCACCTATACATCTGACAAGTGTATTAGGTGTGTTGGGGACACAAGAGACTTCTTGCTTTGTGGTTGCGGGGTTGCTTGAGAGGGATATCTTTGACCTCTTCCTCCCTGAGTTCGATAAACCTTGGATGATCCACTTAAGGGAAACTTGCTGCTGTTCTACAAACCTCTGCTCTTGGAGGCCCAACACTGTCTACAAGAATAGAAGCTCCCGTAGACATCAGCTCCTCAGTCAGATCCTCATACGTGACCGGAGTACCTTCCGCCATCTCGGATGTAGATGGCGATGCAGTTGTTGTCGAAGATTGTCCCACCGGGCGTGCCAGAATGTGTTGCGGTCAGAAACCCACCGGCGAGCAGCGACGGGCAACACAGTAGAGCCGGGAGGCTTCCAAGACTCGCGGGCTGGCCCTGGTCCCTCGAGCGACGGCCCGCAAAGACTCGGCACGCACGTCCGATGCTCGGTGCAAGGGCGTGCCACCTGACCTATACCCGGTCGAGAAGGTGATGGATTTGCTTCGCTTAGTTTCCTCGCATGGCATACACGTAAACATTAAATACGAGCCTCGATCGGCTCTCCGGTTGTCCCGTGAATCGGCTCAAGGAGCCGATCCACCCATGATCCGTATGAGGTATACGATCACATGGTGGTCCCGCTTGATCAATATGAAGCTAAAACGACCTACAACGATTTAGGGTTTTCACCACATAATCGGAACATCCTACACGTGATTGAGCCCGGCAGCCACGCACGGTGATAATAAACAAACCCTAGATAAGGCCTAAAAACCAACACGAGGTTGATCCCGGAACATCTCATCTAGGGCTAGCAAACTACACCCTATGTGCTACCGGATCCTTCAACCCGTTTGCAAGGCCTAACTATGCGAGATATTAAACTAATCCTTGAAGAACAAGGAGCAATCATAACGGATCGGATCTACTAGATAATGATCAAGCGGGGTGCCGCCCTTACACCAAAGATAGGTGTAAGGGCGGCTAGACGTCTAAGGGTCGCATGGACGAAAGCATATGATACGATGAAATAATGCTAACCCTAACACATCTATGATAACTACGTTGCCCGCCATCAACAAGGCTTCAGCTCGAGCAACGCATGAACAACGAATAAACGTTACTGCCTAGATCGCAAGATGCGATCTAGGCAGCATGATGCTTACCCGGAAGAAACCCTCGAAACAAGGGGCTGGCGATGCGCCTAGATTGGTTTGTGATGAACGTGATTGTTGTTTATTTCATAAACCCTAGATACATATTTATAGTCCGTAGACTTTCTAACGTGGGAACAATCCCAACCGTGCACGAGCCAAATTCTATCTGACCGACACGTATCCTACTATATTTACGTATACACGGGCAAACTAGCCCAAACTTTGTATACAAGGCCGATTCAATGTATTTCTTCCATGTATATTCTTCAAGCCCATCTTTAATCGCGGCCCACCTCTGATCCGGTCAAATTCTGGTGATAACAGGAAGATGCTAAAGACGGTTCGGTAGACTCCTCGAGAGTCTGCCCTGAAGCAATCCCTTCGATCGACCATCCCTTGCTTGACGAGCAACTCTTTCTATTTGAATTACAAAGCCAATGTTGATCTTTCTTAATGCCTCACTATCTGAACTTAGAGAGGACGAATTAGACTACCTGATTGACTACTACTTCCTTTTCTTACCCGACCAAAAGTTATAGATTCCAAATAAGAGCACATCGACTAGGGCCCAACTATTTCTTTTTTGAATAATAGTTAGCGGGTGTCCTCTAACTAATCTTATTCCGTTTAACTATTAGTAGATGACCTTCCCTCGGCTAATCATAGCAGCTAATCCTCACCCGGGGGGTCCGTGGAATAGGCATACATGGAATTCTGGGCCCTCCCCTAATGGCAATTCACCGTCCCATTCTTATGGACAGACAGAAAGATCGGATTCGTAAACAGCCTCCTCAAGTGAGGTGCCCTCGGCGGCTAAGACACACGATGGGTACTATTTGTGGAAAGTGGTGCTTGGGATGAACAGGTGAATTTTTTGGCTTTCGAGCAGAAGTGGCAGTAGGGCAGGAGAGTTAGTTATTCAATTGATCCTCTGATGTTGGCCCTTCTGCATCATCCAGCAAGGCTCAGAAGTATGAGCTATTAAAGTGCGGTTGACGGATAAGAGGCCTTCGATATGTTAAGGGAGAGAGGGGAGACTCATTCCATAGTTGGGTGGGAATCGTTGATAGAAATTTGGATTTTCCCTGAGGTACGATAGCATCTGAACTAAAGAAAGGGGATATGGAAAGTGAACGTGGTAAAGGATACCAAGAGTAGGTTCCCTTAATGACTTTAGGCGTATTTTTCTTTGAACAAATAAATCTACAAATAAAATTGGATGGATCTTCCACCTATTCTATGAGTGAATCTTATCATCACTAACGAGTGGTATCGTATCGCCGTCTTCGTCATGAAAACATCTATAGAGCTAAGCCAGTGTAGGCTTTGACACTACTTATATTCGCTACAAGTATTACAGTCTCTTTGCTACACTCTTCTCTTATGCTTCGCGCTTCGCATAGGCTAAATAAGCCGCTCATCCCTGGCAAATCCACATAGGAATGTGGAACCATCGGATAAAGGCAAAACATATTCAATCCCAGGAGAGAAGTCAGGGTTTCGATAGGACCATAGGATCAGGGAGAGGACCCTGATCACCTTGCCAACAAATTCAAGGCCTTAGTAAAATCATCCTACAATGGTCCATAGGGATTGAGAATGAAAGAGACATAAAAATAAGGTTAGGGGATAAAAAGAAAAACCCCTCCCATTCAAAGTCGTCTTCAAGTACCTTTTGATTCTAAACCGAGTATGGATGGATCAACTATAGGTTTGAGTTTAGCCAAGATACGTACACGGCTCGGTGTATCAAAATCCAAGATAGAATCAGGGCTATCTAAAAGCTAGGAAGGAGAAGACCGGGTGATTGAATATGACATGCTAATAGATCTTGCTCTTCCTTAAGCCCTAGTTCTATTCACAATGGTTCGGTTTCGAGAGGGGTTGATGTAGTTACCTAAGAAGATAGATGAATATTCCATGATTTACGATTATCAAATCTTCTTATAGAAGTCTAGTTCGTCCTTCTTTTATAAAAGGAAGTCTTGCTCTCCTTTCTTGCTGCTACTTGCGTTGCGAGCCAATCTTCGAACTGTTACCGAGGAGTCGTTTACTTATTAACTGCTTGAATGTGGAATTTTTTGGCATATCTGCTCTTAGGTTAGTACGAGAACTCTAATCTACTCATGATATAGTCGAGGATGTACTTATACGAACCTAAAGAGGGATCAATTAGTGGGGTTCATTTTTCTTAAGGAAATTCTAGGCAAGACCTTGAATCACAGGGTTTGTTCCTGGCAACCCAACATTCTTTATATTGGCATAGATTGGTGTCATGAGACGGATGTTGTAAAAAGCTTTTTTCTTTGACCGGAATCGACAGGTGTGAACTCATCTTGGATGAGTCAAACATAGGGGGAGGACCTCCTGGCAATATTCGGCATACTAGTAATCGATTATTTGGCATTTTGCAATCGAACAACCTATGAACAGTTGTAGCCTATATAACCTACCTACCCAGACAAAGGGAAGAAGGTAGCAGATCACTGTAGTTCTAGACCGTTTTTCAAATAAAGGAAGTGACAACATTTTCCCGAAGAGGTTGAATCAATAGTAAGTAGATATCACCTAGGCACAGAATCCAAAATAACAATCAGGAATAGGACTAGGAGAATGAGGACTAATTTAAGGAGTAGAGCAGTAATTGGGCTTAGTGTTCCAATTGCACCTTAGGACTAGGACTGATAGGTAAATGCCCCTTACTTAACCAATGAAGGCGGGTAGGGCTTTTCTTTCTTTTGTTTAGGATTGGAAAGAGGATGGCTGCCTTGGCTTCAAAGCTGTTAGAGAATGCACTCTTATCACTATAGGGACACGACATAAATTCCTTGAAGGTATTATTAAAGGGATGCGACATTACCGGTGTTAGCGATGAAGGATTGTTTGCAAGAGAAGGTTGCCCTGTTAAGATACGAACAGGAGGTATGCCACACATAATAGTAAAAAAAGGTAGAGAAGAGGATTGAGGGATAGAAGGAACTAGAGGCCAACAATGAATCAAAGAAGTTGGTCCACTCGTAGCTCTTCTTCTTTGTTTAAATCTTTACTCACATTGCGGCAGTGCATGCTGCTCGAGCTAAGGATATGCCACGAACTAGTGAACAACTCGAGCTTGCTTTGGCTGATAGCTTAGATGACCAACCGTTAGACATGGTTACAAATTATTTAATAGTAGGATGGCCTCTTGTTTGGTGATCCAACCGGCTTCACCCGAGGATGAAGGTAGTAGAACAAATAGGAGCCGCATCTTTTCCTAGCCGGAGAGGAATCAAGGTCCATCTCATTAAGGCCGAACATTTAGTCTCGTTCTCGATAACAATAGGGAGTGGTCTTGTTTGGTTTTTCTTTCAAGGATTAAGTTTTTCTTGCAATTTGAATGCATCATTTCCTCCATTTCTCGGAACTTAACACGGATCTAAGCCGCTAGGACTTGGCGGGGATTTATGGTAAATAAAGCTCTCTTGGGGGGTGGAAGCCTGCACCCACTACTCGATGTTGTCAGTCTGCAGGATTCGACAATGGATTTGTCTTCCTCAGTCTCTTTGAAGTTTTCCAATCCTGCTATTTTCTCCAGTCTTTTGGAGTAATATGATCCCTACCCATTGCCCTCTCAAATGAAAAGAACTATCAATGCAAAAAAAATGAAATGAAATGAACAATTGGTACTTCTTTCATTTAATAAATTAAACCTAAAATAAAGTATGTAAAAAAGATCCAACCTAAACTTAACTACACCTTGCCCTCCCATTGAACCTTCTTTATAAAAAAAGGAAGAGGGCACCAAAACAAAAAATAATCTAGAAAAACTCTGCAACTTACGCTCTCATTGCAGCAACACCTGTTAAAATGGCGGCAAGAATAAAAATACCAAAAAGAAGGTTTTTTTAACCTCTGACGAACCGAACCAACCATGCCCCCCCTCTTCTGTCAACCGATAAAAGAGCATAGCCCGGGAATGAACCATATTGATCCAAGGAAAGAAGAAAGGTAAACTAGACCATAGGAATCTTCTGATGTGGGTTCTTTGTTGCCTCCTCTGCTTAGCTTATGAAATCACACTGTTATACCTATAGATAGGATTGAATCACACGGTTTATCACGATAGACATTCCAATCAATGGTTGGATCATTAATACCATCAAACTATTCCATTCCACTGCTGACGGACGAAAACGGAAGTTTTTTCTTACTGATGGACTAAACTTGGGAATTCACACCGACGGTTAGATGGTTGTTCGCTTGTGTGCTTATTTTCCTTCCCCACTCAAAAACAAGTGTTACAGAATGTTCTTCAATTCAAATAGGAAAATGAAAGAGTTCAGACTTTTGAAAATATTTATGTATGTATGAGGTGATACATTAAAACGTGCCCAGAAACCAACATTAAATGTCACCTAGTATAAGGTTTGGAGTATTATTAATATTTATTATTGCTATTGTTATTATTATTTGGACATGATACCATCCTTGCAAGTTATAGCATGCGAACTAATATTCAGAATGAGATGCTGCAATTTGAAGATATAAGGAGGGTTCAGGAGATCCCGTTGTTCAGTAGATCCTTGATCTACAAAATTAATACAAAAATGAGAGTTCATTTCTTTGAAAAAATAGAATATTCCCATCCCTGTGTAGGAATTTTCTTCCTTCATCATGAGGACATTTTTGATAAACTCGTTGTTCTCCACACCATCCTCCTAGCGGCAGATCTAGATCCGCACACCACCCTCTAGCAAATCTACACACCATGCATATATCCTTCTCATGGAAGATATAAGGAGGGATTTTCACATGATTAGAGAAAATAATTTGAGATAAAAAATAAATCATAATTTGGAAAAGGGGGACTTTGGCACAGCTTCTACCGAGGAAAAGACACAATATTGAGTCTTCATGGGTATCCTTCCATGTATAGAACTTATGCACCATCTCTGTGGCAAGTTTTGTCACATGGGAGGGTACTGCAACTAGCTAGGGTCTACTTGTGGCGGCGTGGTGGGAGTGGAATGGTGATGGGAGTTGGGGTAGTGTTCACAAGGGGCAACATTGAGTGTGGAGAGTAGGACAGCGTTGCTAGTGTTTCAAAGGGGTTGTGTGCAGAGTGGGGATGGAGTGGAGAGTGCAGATTGGGGATGAGGTTCCCTTATGTTCTAAAGCAACGCGGTATGGGAGTTTTTCTGGAGAAATGGAATATATTTATATCGCGAAGATACCAATTACACCCGGCCTATGCATCAACAATGTCAACCCTAATGATAGTACAGATGCACACATCTGGAAAAAAAAGCTAAAATGGGAAAAGGCCCACTATAATGTTCTAGTCCTTACAGTAGGAGCACAAACACCACAATGACAATAGTCCAAGTTCTCCAAAAGCAACGCCTCCAATAAGCAAACATTGCACAATCCCCGTCGTTGCCCGGTCATAGATCTTAAGCTTTCACCCTGAAGAAAGTCTTCGTTCTCAAAACAATGCCTTCAAGAAGGCCATTGCTAGGCACAACCAATTAAGGCCAGACCTTGGATATTCACTCTGAAAGGTAGGACATTGAACTTATCATGTGTTCACGACACCACTCGCATATTCCTGCTATGAAGCCTGAAACACCAAACATGTTCACCATCGATGAATAGCCTTGAACCACCAGCACTAGTCCTCAAACCTCGGCTTCCATGACGTTCTCTGCCTCTGACTTCACCATGAAACAAAAAAAAAGACGTCTACCATGATGGCAACACATACCAAAGCTTCGCGTTGCTCCCTCCTGAAACCAAATGGTTGGAAAAAAAACATTGGAACGCACGACTGAATCATGTCTGATTCAGTAATCTCGAGGCATGAGTTGCCCAAGGGAGTTCGTCGGTGGAGTCTTCTGGAACTCGACAGTCCGGTCAGATCAAGGAGGACAAACATCTAGTAGATCTTCTTTCTGACGCGAGAGGAACCCTAGGACCTCCAACTTTATTCTTCAATGCGGATGAACAGGCCCCCACGATGTCGTCTATCACCCAAACAAGACAAAGGAGGTTCAAAACCTCCAGCGTAGTATGAAACGACAGGCTCACCAGTGACATATGAGAAACACGGTGCCCACTCTTGCCGCACTGGCAGCCATCACCCCAGGGCCGACGAGGTACGTGAAGCAGCCGCGGCCCGCGTGGCCCAGAGTTGGAGATGAAGAGCCCTTCAACAAGTGTGTGATGCGTGTAGTTGACACGTCCGTTGGGAACCCCAAGAGGAAGGTGTGATGCGCACAGCGGCAAGTTTCCCTCAGTTAGAAACCAAGGTTTAATCGAACCAGTAGGAGTCAAGAAGCACGTTGAAGGTTGATGGCGGCGGGATGTAGTGCGGCGCAACACCAGAGATTCCGGCGCCAACGTGGAACCTGCACAACACAACCAAAGTACTTTGCCCCAACGAAACGAGTGAGGTTGTCAATCTCACCGGCTTGCTGTAACAAAGGGTTAACCGTATTGTGTGGAAGATGATTGTTTGCGAGAGAAAACAATAAAACAAGTATTGCAGCAGATTTGTATTTCAGTATTAAAGAATGGACCGAGGTCCACAGTTCACTAGAGGTGTCTCTCCCATAAGATAAAGCATGTTGGGTGAACAAATTACAGTCGGGCAATTGACAAATAAAGAGGGCATAACAATGCACATACACGACATGATAAGTATAGTGATATTTAATTGGGCATTACGACAAAGTACATAGACCGCCATCCAACTGCATCTATGCCTAAAAAGTCCACCTTCAGGTTATCATCCGAACCCCTTCCAGTATTAAGTTGCAAAGCAACAGTACAATTGCATTAAGTATGGTGTGTAATGTAATCAACAACTACATCCTCGGACATAGCGCCAATGTTTTATCCCTAGTGGCAACAACACAACACAACCTTAGAACTTTACGTCACATCGTCCCGAGTGTCAATGCGGGCATGAACCCACTATCGAGCATAAATACTCCCTCTTGGAGTTAAAAGCAAAAACTTGTCCAGAGCCTCTACTAGTAACGGAGAGCATGCAAGATCATAAACAACACATATGTAATAACTTGATAATTAACATAACATGGTATTCTCTATCCATCGGATCCCGACAAACACAACATAGAGTATTACAGATAGATGATCTTGATCATGTTAGGCAGCTCACAAGATCCAACAATGAAGCACAATGAGGAGAAGACAACCATCTAGCTACTGCTATGGACCCATAGTCCAGGGGTGAACTACTCACTCATCACTCCGGAGGCGACCATGGCGGTGTAGAGTCCTCCGGGAGATGAATCCCCTCTCTGGCAGGGTGCCGGAGGAGATCTCCAAAATCCCCCGAGATGGGATCGGCGGCGGCGTCTCAGTAAGGTTTTCCGTATCGTGGTTTTTTCGCATCAGGGGTTTCGCGACGAAGGCTTTAAGTAGGCGGAAGGGCAGAGTCGGGGGCCTGACGAGGGGCCCACACCACAGGGCGGCGCGGGCCCCCCCTTGGCCGCGCCGCCATGTGGTGTCGCCACCTCGTGGCCCCACTTCGTATGCTCTTCGGTCTTCTGGAAGGTTCGTGGCAAAATAGGCCCCTGGGTCTTCGTTTCGTCCAATTCCGAGAATATTTCGTTACTAGGATTTCTGAAACCAAAAACAGCAGAAAACAGGAACCGGCACTTCGGCATCTTGTTAATAGGTTAGTTCCAGTAAAATGCACGAATATGACATAAAGTGTGCATAAAACATGTAGGTATCATCAATAATATGGCATAGAACATAAGAAATTATCGATACGTCGGAGACGTATCAGCATCCCCAAGCTTAGTTCTGCTCGTCCCGAGCAGGTAAAACGATAACAAAGATAATTTCTGAAGTGATATGCCATCATAACCTTGATCATACTATTTGTAAACATATGTAGTGGATGCAGCGATCAAAACAATGGTAATGACATGAGTAAACAAATGAATCATAAAGCAAAGACTTTTCATGAATAGTACTTCAAGACAAGCATCAATAAGTCTTGCATAAGAGTTAACTCATAAAGCAATAAATCAAATTAAAGGTATTGAAACAACACAAAGGAAGATTAAGTTTCAGCGGTTTCTTTCAACTTGTAACATGTATATCTCATGGATAATAGTCAACATAGAGTAATATAACAAGTACAATATGCAAGTATGTAGGAATGAATGCACAGTTCACACAAGTGTTTGCTTCTTGAGGTGGAGAGAGATAGGTGAACTGACTCAACATAAAAGTAAAAGAATGGTCCTTCAAAGAGGAAAGCATCGATTGCTATATTTGTGCTAGAGCTTTTATTTTGAAAACATGAAACAATTTTGTCAACGGTAGTAATAAAGCATATGAGTTATGAAAATTATATCTTACAAGTTGCAAGCCTCATGCATAGTATACTAATAGTGCCCGCACCTTGTCCTAATTAGCTTGGACTACCGGATCTTTGCAATGCACATGTTTTAACCAAGTGTCACAATGGGGTACCTCCATGCTGCCCGTACAAAGGTCTAAGGAGAAAGCTCGCATTTTGGATTTCTCGCTTTTGATTATTCTCAACTTAGACATCCATACCGGGACAACATGGACAACAGATAATGGACTCCTCTTTAATGCATAAGCATGTGGCAACAATTATTATTCTCATATGAGATTGAGGATATATGTCCAAAACTGAAACTTCTACCATGAATCATGGTTTTAGTTAGCGGCCCAATGTTCTTCTCTAACAATATGCATGCTCCAACCATGAAGGTGGTAGATCTCTCTTACTTCAGACAAGACGGACATGCATAGCAACTCACATGATATTCAACAAAGAATAGTTGATGGCGTCCCCGAAGCATGGTTATCGCACAACAAGCAACTTAATAAGAGATAAAATGCATAAGTACATATTCAATACCACAATAGTTTTTAAGCTATTTGTCCCATGATCTATATATTGCAAAGGTGAATGATGGAATTTTAAAGGTAGCACTCAAGCAATTTACTTTGGAATGGCGGAGAAATACCATGTAGTAGGTAGGTATGGTGGACACAAATGGCATAGTGGTTGGCTCAAGTATTTTGGATGCATGAGAAGTATTCCCTCTCGATACAAGGTTTAGGCTAGCAAGGTTATTTGAAACAAACACAAGGATGAACGGTGCAGCAAAACTCACATAAAAGACATATTGTAAACATCATAAGACTCTACACCGTCTTCCTTGTTGTTCAAAACTCAATACTAGATGTTATCTAGACTCTAGAGAAACCAAATATGCAAACCAAATTAGCAAGCTCTAAGTGTTTCTTCATTAATGGGTGCAAAATATATGATGCAAGAGCTTAAACATGAGCACAACAATTGCCAACTATCAAATTATCCAAGACATTTTAGAGTTACTACATGTAGCATTTTCCAATTCCAACCATATAACAATTTAACGAAGAAGAAACTTCGCCATGAATACTATGAGTAGAACCTAAGGACATACTTGTCCATATGCTACAGCGGAGCGTGTCTCTCTCCCACAAAGTGAATGCTAGGATCCATTTTATTCAAACAAAACAAAAACAAAAACAAACCAACGCTCCAAGCAAAGTGCATAAGATGTGACGGAATAAAAATATAGTTTCGGGGGAGGAACCTGATAATGTTGTCGATGAAGAAGGGGATGCCTTGGGCATCCCCAAGCTTAGACGCTTGAGTCTTCTTAGAATATGCAGGGGTGAACCACCGGGGCATCCCCAAGCTTAGAGCTTTCACTCTCCTTGATCATATTGCATCATACTCCTCTCTTGATCCTTGAAAACTTCCTCCACACCAAACTCGAAACAACTCATTAGAGGGTTAGTGCATAATAAAAATTCACATGTTCAGAGGTGACACAATCATTCTTAACACTTCTGGACATTGCATAAAGCTACTTGGACATTAATGGATCAAAGAAATTCATCCAACATAGCAAAAGAGGCAATGCGAAATAAAAGACAGAATCTGTCAAAACAGAACAGTCCGTAAAGATGGATTTTATTAGGCCACCAGACTTGCTCAAACGAAAATGCCCAAATTGAATGAAAGTTGCGTACATATCTGAGGATCACGCATGTAAATTGGCTTAATTTTCTGAGCTACCTACGGGGAGATAGACCCAGATTCGTGACAGCAAAGAAATGCTGGAACTGCGCAGTAATCCAAATCTAGTACTTACTTTTCTATCAAAGACTTTACTTGGCACAACAAAACATAAAACTAGATAAGGAGAGGTTGCTACAGTAGTAAACAACTTCCAAGACACAAATATAAAACAAAGTACTGTGGCAAAATAACACATGGGTTATCTCCCAAGAAGTTCTTTCTTTATAGCCATTAAGATGGGCTCAGCAGTTTTTAATGATGCACTCGCAAGAAATAGTATTTGAAGCAAAAAGAGAGCATCAAGAGCAAATTCAAAACACATTTAAGTCTAACATGCTTCCTATGCATAGGAATCTTGTAAATAAACAAGTTCATGAAGAGCAAAGTGACAAGCATAGGAAAATAAAACAAGTGTAGCTTCAAAAATTTCAGCACATAGAGAGGCATTTTAGTAACATGAAAATTTCTACAACCATATTTTCCTCTCTCATAATAATTTTCAGTAGCATCATGAGCAAACTCAACAATGTAACTATCACATAAAGCATTCTTATCATGAGTCTCATGCATAAAATTATTACTCTCCACGTAAGCATAATCAATTTTATTAGTTGTAGTGGGAGCAAATTCAACAAAGTGGCTATCATCATATATAGGAGGCATATTGTAATCATAAAAGAAAATTTTCTCCTCAATGCTTGGGGGACTAAAAAGATCATGCTCATCGAGCCAGCTTCCCCAAGCTTAGAATTTTCCATAGCATTAGCAACAATGGTGTTCAAAGCATCCATAGTAATAACATTCCCATTAGCATGCATATAAAGTTCCATGGGTTTTTTAATTCTTTCTTCAAGCACATCATGTCCTAATTCAAGATAAAGTTCATAAAGATCTCTCATATTTTTGTTGTTTTCCATTATGCTTAACTAGTGAAATAAAAACATGCATGATATTAAGTAAAGTAAAACAAGTAACTAATTTTTTTGTGTTTTTGATATAACGAACAAGATAGCAAATAAAGTAAAGCTAGCAACTAATTTTTTTGTGTTTTGATATAATGCAGCAAACAAAGTAGTAAATAAAATAAAGCAAGACAAAAACAAAGTAAAGAGATTGGGAAGTGGAGACTCCCCTTGCAGTGTGTCTTGATCTCCCCGGCAACGACGCCAGAAAATATGCTTGATGGCGTGTAGTTGACACGTCCGTTGGGAACCCCAAGAGGAAGGTGTGATGCGCACAGCGGCAAGTTTTCCTCAGTTAGAAACCAAGGTTTAATCGAACCACTAGGAGTCAAGAAGCACGTTGAAGGTTGATGGCGGCGGGATGTAGTGCGGCGCAACACCAGAGATTCCGGCGCCAACGTGGAACCTGCACAACACAACCAAAGTACTTTGCCCCAACGAAACAGTGAGGTTGTCAATCTCACCGGCTTGCTGTAACAAAGGGTTAACCGTATTGTGTGGAAGATGATTGTTTGCAGAGAAAACGAGTAAAACAAGTATTGCGACAGATTTGTATTTCGAGTATTAAAGAATGGACCGGGGTCCACGAGTTCACTAGAGATGTCTCTCCCATAAGATAAAAGCATGTTGGGTGAACAAATTACAGTCGGGCAATTGACAAATAGAGAGGGCATAACAATGCACATACATGACATGATAAGTATAGTGAGATTTAATTGGGCATTACGACAAAGTACATAGACCGCCATCCAACCGCATCTATGCCTAAAAATTCCACCTTCAGGTTATCATCCGAACCCCTTCCGGTATTAAGTTGCAAAGCAACGAGACAATTGCATTAAGTATGGTGCGTAATGTAATCAACAACTACATCCTCGGACATAGCGCCAATGTTTTATCCCTAGTGGCAACAGAGCACAACACAACCTTAGAACTTTCATCACTTGTCCCAGGTGTCAATGCGGGCATGAACCCACTATCGAGCATAAATACTCCCTCTTGGAGTTAAAAGCAAAAACTTGGCCGAGCCTCTACTAGTAACGGAGAGCATGCAAGATCATAAACAACACATATGTAATAACTTGATAATTAACATAACATGGTATTCTCTATCCATCGGATCCCGACAAACACAACATAGAGTATTACGGATAGATGATCTTGATCATGTTAGGCAGCTCACAAGATCCAACAATGAAGCACAATGAGGAGAAGACAACCATCTAGCTACTGCTATGGACCCATAGTCCGGGGGTGAACTACTCACTCATCACTCCGGAGGCGACCATGGCGGTGTAGAGTCCTCCGGGAGATGAATCCCCTCTCCGGCGGGGTGCGGAGGAGATCTCCGGAATCCCCCGAGATGGGATCGGCGGCGGCGGCGTCTCGGTAAGGTTTTCCGTATCGTGGTTTTTTCGCATTAGGGGTTTCGCGACGAAGGCTTTAAGTAGGCGGAAGGGCAGAGTCGGGGGGCTGACGAGGGGCCCACACCACAGGGCGGCGCGGGCCCCCCTTGTCCGCGCCGCCATGTGGTGTCGCCACCTTGTGGCCCCACTTCGTATGCTCTTCGGTCTTCTGGAAGGTTCGTGGCAAAATAGGCCCGTGGGTCTTCGTTTCGTCCAATTTCGAGAATATTTCGTTACTAGGATTTCTGAAACCAAAAACAGCAGAAAACAGGACCGACACTTCGGCATCTTGTTAATAGGTTAGTTCCAGAAAATGCACGAATATGACATAAAGTGTGCATAAAACATGTAGGTATCATCAATAATATGGCATAGAACATAAGAAATTATCGATACGTCGGAGACGTATCAGTGTGTCACAAAAGGATGAGTTTCAATTTCTCAAGGGTGCATAGTGAGTCTATCATGGTGGATTTTGTGGTGGAACATCCTTGGCAGTGACATTCAACATGGCAATCTCCCGCTTGGGATCACATTGGACCCATCGAAAATGTCGCATAGATTATAGAGACCATTCATATATGCCATCATTCACCTACATAGGCATTTAGAAGATAAGTGTTTGTCTTGCTTCAAACCTATCCCAAGTACTCAAGTGTCACAGTAAAATATATCGGACCGTATATCTAACATTGTATTTGTTGCGCGGCAAGAACAGTCGGTGCCCCAGGGAATTCTTAGCCTTTATGGCTTGTGTGTTCTTTTGCTAAGTGTACCAAATGGAATTCCGGGTTCTAATATTACGTACTCTTAGTCACTTCTACTTTCCACCTGTAGTGAATTAGAGCTAATATTACATTTCATGATAGGAGGTTTTGGAACCAACTCGTAAAACAAGGCAACCTCCTTTTGTTTCTCCACCAGAACCACCTTCAAAACTATTGTCCATGGGTCGTTCATAGAGTAGAAATCAACTCCAAAAACTTGAGTGATGGCTACTTCACACACAATATCAGTTGGGTTCCTGTTGTAGAACCAGATGTAAGGATATTTACCATGTATTATTATTGTGCTGCAAATCGAACATGTATGCCCAAAAATCATCCAAATCATAGTAGATCGCCAAATCTTGTATTCATAGGACACTACTAGAAAACTGCATATTTGTGGCACACGTTTTTTACTTTCTTACTTTCTGTGGCGCATATTCTATGCGCCACAGAAGTCACATCAGTAAATTTTATTTCTATGGCGCATAGAATTATCAAAATTTTGTGGCGCATATCCACGATATGCTCCACAGAATTCTCAAAAAAATCAAAAATTCAAAAAAAATTAGGAAAATAAAAAGAAATGAAATAATCTAGAAAAAAAACTAAATATTTGAAATTTTGAACATTTATTAACATTGCGAACATATCTCAAATCATATTAAAATGACAACTTCCCGCTCGGTCACTCATCCTCTAATTACTCCTAAGCATGCTTAACTTCTAAGTTCTGTTTAATTGAGCTACCCTTATGCTAATATAGTTCTTATTGATATTAATATCATATCAACCCTCTTAAGACAAGAATTTCAAAAAAAAATCGAAAAATCTAATATTTGAAAAATTCAAAAATATATAATATTTTTAAAATGAAATAATTTTAATAATTCAAAAATATCTTTAAAAATTAGTTTTTCCAAAAGTATCAAAAAGTTCTTAAATTTCAAAAATTAGAAAAGAATCTAAAAATTATAAAATTTTGAGAAAAAAAAATAAAAATTCAAAATTCAAAAAAATCAAAATAATATAGAAATTTAAATATATTCAAAAAATAAATTTTAGAAATTTGAAAAAATTAATATAAAAAAACCTAGAAGTTCAAAAATTCGAAAACATTTTAAAAGTTCTAAAATTTCAAAAAAACTAAAAAAAATTAAAAAAATCTAGAATTTAAAAATTCAAACAAAAAAATTGTGACACATAGCAATATGCGCCACAGAATTGTGTATTTCGCCACAGAAATGTGTATTTCTGTGGCGCATATATCAATATGCTCCATAGAAAGCCTCAATCATGTGGCGCATATTTTTTTTATGCGCCGCAGAATTTCAACAATTCTGTGGAGCATATTTTTTTATGCGCCATAGAAATAATTTTATGGAGCACGGCTTTTTAAATGCGCCACAAAATCTATTTATATCTATAAGCATTTTCCTAGTAGTGGGAAAACTTCAAAATCTCAATAACTCAAGATCCATATGCCACCAGCAAAAGGGTAAACCACCAAATGCGATGAAGCTTTCATAGTCGGTTGGTTTAAAGAACAATTCTGATATTGCAGACGGTGCTTCTTTAGGTTCTCACTATGATAGTGAATATGGCAAACAGACTTGAGAATGCTCCGTTACATTCGGCTTTTGGTATCAGATGCATGTTCATTTTTCTTTATTTTTAAATTTCATTTGGTGTTCAACAAACAGAATCAACACATGTTTATACTGTGTCAATTCATCATACAAATTACATATTTAGTAGCACTAATCCTATTATATTCAAAATGACATACAAATTAGAGTTGCTAAAAACTTTTCTTGGTTTGTCCATTTTCTTTCTCACATTGCCTTCTTATGTCCTCATTTACCTGTTTCTGCATGTTTGCTTCATCAGACAATCATCTCTCTTTGGACAGATGAAGACACAATATGTCTTGATCGTCTAACAAAACGCAATTTTGCGCGGTAAATTTGCAAGATCAGGTGAGGATTATATATATATAAATACAAAGCTATTAAAATTAGACATCTCAAAAAATTACACTGTAGTCCCAAACAATAGAGAAGAGATAGTTTCATTGACCTGTAGTTGATGCTCGGAGGACGGCTTGAAGAAGATTTTCATGTGTGTGCGGTGTCACCAAAATAGAGCATCATTTCATCATCATGGAGATAATAAAATTAAAATGGTATTTTCAGTAGTGCATCAAAATGTCACAAAGAAAACGGCTATGTGGTATGTACTGGGACAATCTTTTATTTTAATAATTGATCAATGTATGGATAAATTTGACATAACCGGAAAAAAAATCCCAACCACTTGAATGCTGAAGTATAAAGAGACTGTCAAATGTAAGGTGATCTAATTTGTGTATCAACCAAGTGAGAGTACAAATATACAACTAACTTATAGGTACATGAATATGTATGCATCATCATCTAGTAATAATATACATGCTATTCAACACCTAGGGTGCATGCTATGTTATTTTACAATCCAAGTTTTCTTGCATTGTTGCATTCAAAATATATGTTTGAAATAGAAATAATTACGCTCATATCTACATAAAAAACAAAATATATAAGTCTTAACAACATAGAAACAAAAAAAACATCATGTATACATTTTCTTACGTTCTTCTTGACTACCGAGGTAAGATAAAAGTTTATGTGACGTAAAAATAATGTATGGTTACGAAGAAACAAGAGAGGTGTAGAATACTTGACTTCCGAGGTAAGATAAATGTTTATGTGACATAAAAATAATGTATGGTTACGAAGAAACAAGAGAAATGTAGAATACTTATTCTTCACTCTGAGTGTCAAATAGTGCGTCAACATCTAGTAAATCATATACGTTCAGTATTCATAAACTGTTTTCATGTTTTAACTTTCATGCATTTACACCTGAAGGAGCACTTGGAGCATTGGAGAAAATGGGAACTGGATTAATAGGATAACATTTCATATGGACGGATATATAGGTTCCAATCGACAACTGGGCAGGGAGGAATCAGTTAAGCTCCCTGAGTACTTTTCAAACTTTGTCACGCGTCCTTTCTTTGATGTTTCCATGAGTGAGCATGACGGTATAATGTCTCTAGCTATAGCTACTTTCACTCACATGCTTGCAAACGTATATACGGCCGGCATATCTGCGGTTAATGCATGTGTGGGTGGTGGATCATGTTCAGGTAGTGCAGAAATTAAACATTGTTTTTTGAATTTCTGCATACCAAATAATAATGGCCATGATTTCTATATATCATATGCAGTGATTTTATTTATTCTGCGTCTGAGGTTTAGTCAAACTCAAAATTTATAAAATTTAACCAAATATATAGCAAAACGTATCAACATTCATAATACAAAATTTATATAATATAATAATATGGTCTACGGAGATTTTAATAATACAGACTATGGAGCTTATAATAATACTCCCCGTCTCGGTTTAACAACCACGCACGCAGTTTAAGAAAAAATTTGACCATTGATTTGGTCAACGAAATATAAATTTTATGCCTATAAAATCTATATCATTAGATTTGTATGCAAAAAAAGCTTTCCAGTGATATATTTGTTGTGACATATATTTCACATTTTATTGACCAAAATAATGGTCAAATCAATTTATTAAACCATGTGCGCGCATGTTAAACTAAGACGGAGTGAGTACATGATTTCTATATATCAGATCCACCAAAAAAATTCAAGTTTACTTAAATTTATACAAAATTTATATAATATACCATCTCAAAAATAATACAATAATAAAGTCTATGGAGATTTTAATACTAAAAGTCCCTCGGATTCAAACTATTGGATGTATCTACATCCTAAAACATGTCTAGATACATTCATGTTTTGGCAATTATTTTAAACCGAAGGGAGTATTAAATTTTAGTTGTTGATATCTTCTTTGATTATTTAGGTAAACTTGAAAGCATTGACTTTCATTATACCCAAAATCCAGATTAATTGTGAACGAAGGGAGGTGGCCGGAGAGGAGCATGGTTGGGGTGGTGGCGCGTGTCCTGCAACATCCCCACGGGGGCTTCACGAGCATGGGCTAGGTGGGTCTGTGCTCGGCCGGGCCAGGTGGGCCTGGTATGCCCCTTGTCGGCATGTCCGGACTGGTACCGCCGCTGGCGATAGAGGTGGTTCCATCCAGCGTGTCCAATACCTCGCCGTTCCTCGGCTTCGGGATCCTCCTTGGTCCTGCTGGCTTCGGTTCGTTGGTTGCAGTTAGACGGCGGTGGTGTCCCTATGGCCATGGTGGCGCAAGTTGGTGGGCGGTGTGTCTGGTGGAGCACGTCCGGGGCAGGGTTGCGAGGGTCGGGATAAATCTCTATCGGTCTGGTCAACACCGACGCGGTGACGCCTGCGGGTGCCATCTTGTCTTCCTGAAGGACATTGGGTGAAGCCTTCCTCCCTTGTCCCTGCGCGTACCGGGGGAAACCCTAGGATTAGTCCGGGCAGCAGCGTCGTCGTCGTCGCATTCCTTCTTGGAGGTGTTGCTTGGTACGCGGGGCTTCAGAGTGCTAGGAGCGTGATGGGAATTCTCCGGAAGGCGCGGCGGCTATAGGGCATCTTCGTTTTCGTCGATCCGACCTTGTCGACGTTCTTTCTCCTTTCTTTCTTTTGTGTTTTCTTTTGGGCGTGCTTATGTTGATGCCCCAGCAGTTGTACCGTGTGACAGTTGTACCGTGTGGTTGCTATATAAATATAGCGGGGCGAAAGCCTATTTCGAGGAAAGACGAAACTTCTTATTTTTCTCCTTACAAAACCGACGTGGATGCAAACATGCATGTCATGGCTCATGACATGGCAACGCCAGCATTATCTTCGTTTAGAAATACATCGGATGCAGTTGGGAGGGCGTGATCGATGTTAAAGATCGCTAATTTATGTAAGTACATGACACTAGTAGTTTTGTCGTATGCCTACTATATGACATTCGAAGGACCACGGTATCAGTGTGACATTTCATCCATGTCTCGCTGGCATCGTTGGCACATTCGTGCATATACATGTCAATGATTGGAGACTGCTATGTAGACTTTATTCATGGAGTATGGACAAACAGCTAAAAGGGGATCTATATTAGTTAGGTTGTTGGTCATGTCAAGAGGAGTACAGAAGGTGTTGTCGGTCACTCGGTCAGTACCAACTAATACTTATCACAGATTAGCTAAAATGTAGGATAAAATGTATCTAGATGCATAGAATTTGTGATAAGTATTTAGGTCCAAAGATAAGCATAAACTTATGTTTAAATATTATGGCCCTTTGACACAGTATCCCTACATCCAGTCTTCAGTTGCACCGCTAGACAATCATAAACTTATGTTCAAATATTACTGAAGAAACTCATGCAGGAAATATTCAGATTCTTGATTTTTTGGATCTGTAATCTGTACAAGAGTTACAGAGTTGACGACGGGAGAGTTCTTCTCCATTTTTCCTATCTCATCTCAATCCTTCTCAGATATTTTTTATGGCTTCCCTTTGATGAAATGGTGATCTATCTCAATATGCTTGGTCTATCGTGTTGGATTGGATTGTTTGCAATGTCAATAGCAGCTTCATTGTCACGGTAGAGCATTAGTAGACCATGCTTATAAAGCCTCAGCTCTACTAGAAAAATTTGCAGCCAAAATAGCTCACATATCCCATGAGCCATAGACCGAAATTATGCCTCCGATATTGATCTTCCTACCACATACTGTTTTTTACTTATCTGTGACACGAGGTTCCCCCTCAACAAATGCACAATAGCCTGAGGTGGATGGGCGGTCATTGAGGTACCTTAAGATTCTATTCACGGCATTCATGTGAGATGTCTTTAATTCATGCATAAATTGACTAATGATGCTCACAGCAAATCCTATGTGGGGGCGAGTATGAGAGAAGTATATTAGCCTTCTATCTAGTCTCTGATAGTGCTCCCGATCAACAGGTGTGCCAGCATCATAGCTTAAACGGTGATTCTATTTTATGGGAGTTCCTGCAGGATGACCCCAAGCATACCTATTTCTTTGAGTAGTTCCAATGCGTACTTTCTTTGTGAGATAAAAATAACTTTTGAGCTTCGTGAGACCTCAATGCCGAGAAAATACCGCAGCTGACCAAAGTCCTTCACTTCAAATTATCTGCTCAATGATGCTTCACATCATTGACTTCCTCCAGGTCATTGCATGTTATCACAATATCATCAACATACACTGTTAACACAACAACATTATCATCAACATGTTTGTAGAATAATGTATGGTCAGCATTTGCTCTGCTGGTAGCCTCTTTTCAGCATGGCTTGTCTAAAACGATTAAACCACGACCTTGGTGATTGTTTTAGACCATACACTAATTGACATAGCCATAACACCCTTCTAAAATTTCTCTTTGGTTCAAAACCAGGTGTAACGTCCATATACACTTCCTCATGGGGATCACCATTAAGGAAGGTATTTTGACATCCATTTGATAAATATTCCAATCAAGATTTACAACACGAGAAATGAGTGTTCAACTTTTCTAAAGGACGAGCCTAGTAGTTGGCATCAATTTGGGATGCAAATCCTCTATGTGTACGACAGTACATCGATGGATGTACGAATTGCAATCCGGTCGTGTGCTTTAATTCTCTCACATGGATTGATGGCTCGATGGTAGGATCATACAACAATACGTACGACAAAACTTGTATGAGTTGGCAAGACGGCTCTTTCTCATATCCCCTTTTGTCTCGGGTCTTCGTTTTTCTTTCTTGAATTCATGTATCCGGTATCGTTGGGTGTAATCGGTTGAAACCTGGAGCGAACGTAACAAAGCCACTTATGACTTTCTCCCTCACCCCCTCTGGAGCGAACGTAACAGCAACAGCAGCAGTAGTAGCAGTAGTAGTAGTTTTTGTACTTGTTTGACATTTTTTAATATGTTTAAAATACATTTCAAGTAAAGAATGCATATGTACCCGGGTGGAGAAACATCATGTCCCCTATACACTACATATTCATATAAATAAAGGATGTGCTGGAGCAAAGGCCCTTTATCAATCGAACTCGTCTTGGTGGGGATAACTAAATAGTCTCGTCGCAGGCCACATGCAATTCGTGAGTACGGAGTATATGCCAAGCATTTCGAAATTGGGTCCTTATCTTCTATGCATCTTCCGGGAGGAGCTCTCATAGATACAGTGTTTTTCGCCATCCACATCAGTGGCGGACGCAGGAAAGAATTGGAGGGGGGCATACCTCAAAATTTTTTTTTTTTGCGCACCCCCCAAAATGTGAAAAACCTTTACATAATGATGTAATGAACAATATACAAGACAAATTCATTGCATTGGAGTTCAACACATATATCAAATGTGCACGACTACAATACAAATAGTTCAAAACATTACAAGGGTCTTACAAAGTGTAGATTTTTACCCTTCTTTTTTGTTGTTGCGAAATCATGCTCATATGGTTGGCACGGACCTTTTAGCATATATCCTCTCCGAACATCATCTTGAATATTAACATCATAACTTGATATAGGAATCCTTTCCCCCGGATCATGTGGAAGAAAGTGAGCATCATGTGACCTTGCATTTGGTTGTTGGGGTGAAGGTGGGTGTGGTGTTGTATCTTCAATGTCAATGTCAATCTCACTCTCAATATCGGAGTCGACTTCTTCATCGGGTACAATATCGGATTGGACCGGAGATGCAATCTTCTTTGATGCTTGTTTCTGAAAAAGTAGCGCAATTTGGCTATTTCTCTTCATTTCTACAGAATTGAAACATTACTAATTTAGCAATTTTATGTGTTTTTCAATCTTCATCATATAAGACTTAACATACACAGAACAAACTACAGAGACACATGAAAATCATGATGAAAATAACACTTTATATGCACAGAACATACACAGAACAAGCATAACACTGAGAGCCATTCATATGCAAAATCGGCCGCTCACTTCTGGAGTTCTGGTCGCAGGCTCGCAGCTCGGTCGTGGGAAGATCCGGTCCGGGGCGGGCCTCCGCGTTCAGTGCTGCGGCCAGGCGGCCGGCGGCCGGGACCGGCGGTCAGCGCGGCGCGGCCAGGCGGCCAGGCGGGGCATGTGCGGGGCGGGCGCAGCTGGGGCGGGCCGTGGGCGAGCGCCGGACTGGGCAGAGCGCCGGACTGGGCGTGGCCGACGGGCAGCAGCGGCGGCGGGCCTGGGGCGGCGGCGGTGAGTGGAGGCTGCGGTCGGGTCGGGGGACGGTGGCCGCGTCGCGTGGGGATTGGGGAATCGGAAGCCTCGTGGTCGACAGGTCGACGAGAAGTCACTTGTTTGGAGCCGAATCGGGCCTTTTTTCTTTTTTTCCCATGGGTCTAAGTTCTGGGCCAGCGAATTTCTGGGTGGGCCACGGCCCCCTCGGCCCCCCCGCTGCGTCCGCCAATGATCCACATCATGAAACTTGTATGTGTGTGCCTGGTGCACGAAAACACAAGATATTAACTAGATAAGCACCCACGTACCTGTCTAGCTTTTTACTACACATGTGCAAAAATAGGGATTTTGATGCGTGCATATATCCGAATATTAAGTATGTGAGCTGTGTACTGGTGTCAAGGATAGGAGATAAGGACCTCGACCAACTAGGCACTAGCACCTGGTGGTATTGTTCACTGTATTCTGGATTCTGGAATATGCTGGCCCTGAAACCCATCACTACACTGCTTTCATGTTATCCCTACTTCAGCTCACCTTTTGTCTGCTGTGGTATGTATATGATAGCTCAAATAACATCTGCATAGTGTTTAACTGTATAGACAGTCAGTCCAGTCTCAGTTTACCTTGCATGTTAAAGCTCGAAATACTTGTGATAGGAACTTAAGGACTGCCAGAAAAAAAGAGAATATGTTTTGGTTGATGGACTCTGTCGTGCATGGTGGTTACGCAAGAGACATCAGTTGGCAATAATTATTACTCCCTTCGTCCCAAAATGCAAGGCGTCTAAGGACTGGCCAAAAGTCAAACTTTACTAATTTTGATCAAATATTTAGAAAAATATATTTACATCTACAATATCGAATGGACATATTAAGAAAATATATTTTATGGTGAATCTATTCATGTTGATTCAGTACTGTAAATGTTTATATTTTTGTGTATAAACTTGGTCAAACTTAAAAAAATGTTAACTTTTGACTAACCCTTAGACGCCTTACATTTTGGGACGGAGTGAGTAACATTATCCATCATTTCTAACACATGTACGGGAATATATAAAACCTACTTGAGCTATAATTGGTTGTTGGTGATTTTGATTTTCTCGTCCACATGGCCATGATGAGTAGGATGCAAACCAAAGTCAAACTGTAGAGACAGCTGAGATCGAACCTGCACGATGTGACCAAATTCAATGGAGTCAAAACAATCATCTTGGCCATCAATTATTAATTGATTGATTGATTGTTCATCAGCTCACAACCAAACCAGAAACATAATTAGATCATTATTGGTTCTTCACCTTCTTCCTTGGACGTGAAAGATCCCGTATTACACGCATGCAAGAATATGTTTTATGCACTAAATTTATTGTAAGATCATCTAGGCAGTGGATGAAGTAACAATACCCAGTGTTCTACCGGCTAGCACCAGTGCACCTTATGGTGGATGGACTAAACGTTCTGGGATTATATTCTCACTGGTGCTTTATTAACCGAGTGGATAGTTTCATTTAGCATCCGATGATTGACTCTACTCGCTGTTTCTCAATTGGCAACCCTGCAGTTGCAGCGGATCTCTCCCTCGTCCCCCGTCAAGGGGCTGATGCTCCCCATCTTCACCATGGAGGCGCCGAAGTCCGCGAAGAACTGCTCGCCGTCGTCGCTGTACTTCTGCACAAGCGCCATGGTGGTGCTAGCCACGATGTCCTCGTCGCCGGAGAAGAGGCCCTGGTCGGAGGATAGGAGGCCCCTCTTGGTCAGCAGGTTCTGGAAGTAGTGCTTGTCGAACGCGTCGGCGGAGTTGGCGTCGAGGGCAGTGGTCTGGTTACCGTCCCCGCCGGCGCAGAGGCTCTGCAGGACAGCGGCCATGGTAGAGTCCAGCGTCGGGTCCGCCGAGGACGTGGTGGACGTCAGGCGGTTGCTGAACAGCACGCACCGGGCTCGCCCGATCGTGTGGGCACCTATGAAATTTTTAAGGTTCAGAATTCAAGATCATCTTGCTCTTGACAAAACTGAAAATTTTGTGACAGTTTGCATGTGAGAAATGAAGTTTCTGGAATGAACAGAGTTCTTTTAACTCTGAATTAAGCATGGTCACACTGACTTAGATAGACAAGTTTTGCGATTAATGGGTCAACCTGTGTACCTGATAGGACCACGACATCTGTCGTGTCTAAGCCAACATCGGCAAACTTCTGTACGATCGAGCTGATCGGTTCGAACGGCGAGGGAAGGCCGTTGTCAGCTCCAGCCTGGTTCGCCACCAGACCGTCCCTTCTCCCTAGAAGAACATCGTAGTAAGGCCCTCCACTCTGAACAAATCAGCAGATAATTACTAAATGATACTTTGGCTGACAAGCTGAACGTATCTGAAAAAGGAAATGGACTATAAGATGTAGTAAGATGCTCACAAAGAGTACTCCATAGCCAGCTGCAAGAGCTACAACGTCGGCACAAGACACCACCCCGGGGCACATGCTCTCGAGGTCGGCCTTTATCGCATCGATGACCTCGTACCCTCTAACAGAGTTCTGGTTGGGCTGCGCAAATTTCTCGCCATCCTCACCATCCAGCAAGATCGAACCATCACACCCCTAAGATACATCACAACAACAACAAAATTCAGTAACTGCAACACAAACAGCAGAAGTGCAACAAACATCCGGAGTAAGTTCGGAAGAAGCATTACTTACATTGACAAAGCAGTCATGGAAATGGAGCCTGAGCAGGGAGGCCCCCATCCTCAGCTCATCCCTCATGGCATCAAATACATGCTGCTGTACGATGGCATACACGCCGGGGCACGTGTCATCGTAGAAATCACTTGTTAACTCATCGCCCCTCGTGCCTCTGCATAGGCACATTATAAGAAATGAGCACACAAGGAGAAATCTGCGGCGAGCGTACTCCATGTCTCAACTCTTAGTCTTATTCTTGCTTGCTACACTGTTGGTCTGCCTGCATGGTTTATGAGTTCTTGGCTTGCTCTTATAGATGGTTAAAACTTAAAAGTGATGGATCTCGGTTCCAGGTACGCCAAGTCGTCATGATAGTGCTGCGGCTGCGCATGCACTGATCTTCTCCTGTGAACAACTATTTTTGTAGCCAAAACTGCACATTGTGAATATGGCAATCGCCTGCAATGGTGAAGTCACTAGTGTGATGGTGCTGCATTTGCATGCTTCCGGTGACTTTTTGTCTCAGGTCCAAGAGGTAGTGGAGATCCAACCATAGAAGAAATTGTAATGTATTGCATGTAGTTTCGTGTGGAAACTGTTCTATGTTGATATCACCCTTAATGATGCAGAGCCTGGTGGTAATGGATTGGATCTTGGCTAGCACTTAGCAAGTGCATGCATTTTTCAGTTAAGTATTTGGAATAGTGACATGTTTGCATTGTGGGGAAATTGATTAATCTGGTCCTGCAGATATTCAGACAAGGTTTTCAACGATAACTGAGTTGCAGTGGTGCTGTGAAGTGACTCTGCATTTACAGTTCATTCCAGTTCAGAGAGCGTTATGGCACTTCAAGTCAAACTTAACGTATAGATCAGTTTATATTGTGACAGTGCTATCCATGTAGATTGGCATTATAGTAGAAAACCTGAATGCGAATTTAGGAACTCAAAGCAGCTGTGTTTGCGAGAACATATAGATATTGGAATTTATGAACATCTCGGTTTATTGATAAGTTATGATCCTGTGAGACTTTATTATCTTGGTTTATTTTTCACAAAATAATTTGAGATGGACGTATTTAGGCCTTTAGGCCTTTTCACGAAAATATTGAATACCAATTTAAACAAGGAACATATCAAAGTCCGACGAACTTCTTTAGATAAATTTCAGAACCAACCTTGATCAAATAATTTTCAAAAGCAAAAACAAAAAACAAAAAGGATAGGAATATCACCATTGAGTTTAAAACATTATTTTAGAGGAACAGGATCATCGCCCAGTTGGCCATTTCCATTGCATGAATATAACCAAAGTACAGTATAGCACTTACAGCTCCTAAACTATCGCCCAGAAACAAACAAAAATAATCATCCAGATGGTCTCTCTGGCTTATCAACAGGTAAAGAAAACAGATAATATGCCTGCAGCCAGACTAGACAAATGAGATGCTACATGCTCAGGATTTTGACATCCAGCGCCTCAGGTGTACACAGCCAGTGCAGAGCTTCAGTAATAATTCGTTATTTCAGCGGTATCTTAGCCAGGGAACTTCCAGCAGTTTCAGTAGTGAGTCTAGGCGGTGCGAGTCTTGTTCTTCAGGATTTCCATGCATACGTTTCTGATGATACAGCTTGGACCTTGCAGTAGATGCTGTCAAATGGCATCATGCATTAAGAAATCGTGCCCACATCAAACTTGGCTCTTTCTTTCTTCTCATCTAACTTTGCAAGTCTAGAAAATACACCAGAGTGAAAGTCCACACCTATTTTAGTAGCCAGACACTGCTATACTTACGTCAGAACAGGGGAACCAATCGATAACAATGAACAATAAGAAATATTCCCTCCGATCCAAATCCATTGTCACAGATTTAGGTAAAATGTTGCCTAAATCTGTCTAGGTTCATTGAATATGCAACAACTAATTTGGAACAGAGGTAGTAATTCAGTTTACATATTCAGCAACTAAATAGGAAATTTTGAATGCAAGTTAATGCGCAAGAAAATTCTGTAAGCAAACATTAACCTGGAAATTTTAACCAGTCAGAATTCAGGAAGGAGAATGATCACAGACAACTCAATCAAAACAAGAGTCAAAATACACTGGAGGATCATGTTATTCTATTCCCCACAAAAAGTCCTCTTCCCCTAACAAAACAAGGTATAAAAGAATTATATTTTGTAGGTACATTGCAGGTTTCATAAGTGAAATACCAAGCAGTTTCATTAAAGGACAGTAACATTTCTTTACCGTCTGTTCATGCAGTAACAGAAGAGATAATCCACGGTATAATATTGTTGTAGAATAGATAAGAATTCAATATCTTTAAAAAGTGCATAAAAACAGGGCGACATCAATATTTAACAACGACAGAAAACCAGTCGTACACAAAAGATACATATACTTGCAGGAAATAGATGGAAATAAGGAGGTGAAACTAAAATAATTTAAACGTAAACATGTAATCACATTCATCCCCCACATCAAGAGGTAACAAGTGAAGCACAATGATTAGTACTAAATGCAGCACATAGTTTAAATGTCTAGGTTCATTTATACAACTAAGCATTACGCACTAGAAGGTTGCTTGGTGCTACATATTCTCCATTGCTACACATTGTTCAAAGCCACAAAAAGGCATGCCACTATTAAGAAAGAAAAAATGAAGTACATGCAAAACAGGGAATTTTATGAAAACAATAGTTCCATGATAGGCAAGCGAACCTGCAGACTTTTAGTGACCGTCGGATGGCAATTCTGCAAAACAGGGAATGTAAGGTTGAGCATCAAGGAATTCGCCTGAAGTGCTGATAACATGCACCTCCCGGCTATCCATATCATATGAGATAGTCTTTTCCTTCCGGTCAGTAAGGAAGATCAAATTACGATCTGGATGAATTGCAAACATCTTATAGAACTCATCCTTTTTGCGACAATGCCTTCCAAACAGCTCCAAAATGTTAACAGTATGCTTCAAGGTCCAGTTTGCACTAGCATAATCCTCAAGAGCCCAAACAGCGAGCTGGCAAACATTAAGATTACCTATACACCAAGCGTACAAGCGTCCCTGTGACTGTCCAATGGAGATATCCTCACAGCTCCCTGTCATGTTTTCCGGCATATAAATTTCCCTCCAAACATTCCCCTCTGTGTCCACTGTGACTACTGAAGGTTCTTTGGTCATCAAATGCATGGTGCCATTCAGGAAGACACATTCGAAACCAACAACAAGAGAAGTTCCTTCAACCCAGCCACTCTGCACTGTAGTCCATCGCCCAATGTCTGATGAGTAGATCGTCACTTCTGTGAATTCCCGAAGGTGCAGTGCATATACCACGAAACGGGAGGGGTCGGCTGGGTCAAAACCCAAATACTCTTTGGTTAAGTATGACGATTCTATAGGACAATGGGGCAGCTCAATCCACTTCTCAGTCGCCGGATTGCACACAACAAGATTGTACTCATTGTTCTTGGAATGACATGATTTCCAGCATTTGCAGAGGACAAGGCCACCGCAGCAGTGTCGGGTGATGATAATTGTATAGCGTTTCCACAAGAAAGGGAGATAGGGGTCGACCATAGGCGGGCCTCTACCGGAAACATTGCAAAACTGGACGCCATTTGTGCCGCAGTGGAAGAAGCCAGACAGAGTCTGCGGCGACCTCTTGCGGACTTGGTGGTCGGAGCAGAGGGCAAGCCAGGGCTTGGACACGCACTTGAAGCGGCAGAGCGACATGTAGGGCACCCGCGACAGGATCTCGACGAGGGGCCCCTCGGGGAGGCTCCCCAATGGCTCCTGCTCCTGCTCGCCCTCCTGCTTCTGCTTCTTCCTCGTCTACAAATGGGGGAGACGGCTCGATTCAGGTTCCCTTTGATACATCCAAGATCCAAAAATAAGAAAGAGCAGCGGGCGGAGCAAACCTCACACGATAGCTCGGTGGTGGGCGACCGCGGGGGCGAACGAGATTGAACCATGGGAGCGTCCTTGTCTCGGATCCGTGCCTCCACTCGACGGCTGGCGGCGCAGGTCGCCGCGGCTCGCCGTCGCCGGACTCGGGGACGGTTTTGGGAGAGTGTGTAGACCTTGGCCGTGTTTGGTAGGCTGTGAGCCTTTGGCTCGCAACGGCCCAGCAAAAACTGGCCCATTTGGATGCCTGTAAGAGGTCTGCATTGTGGTTCAACCGGTTCTCAAAGCACTCCTGAGACAGTCTGGAGCAACGCTCGAATTGGCAGTTTCTCCGGAACTAGGCCCATTGTCGTGTCATTTTGCACGCCCGCGTGCAACGGTTGCACGCGTGGAGAAGCGCGGGAGACAGGTGTAATATCCCAGGTAATGGGGTTACAAAAATAGAGGAATCAGATGTGTGCATTGCATTCATGCATAGAAAATCTGGGGAATTTTCGCGCTTTAAAGTAAAATGCATACACAGTGATCGAAGTTTCACTTGACCTTGGTGGAATTGAAGTAGCTCATCAAGTCAAGCGCTATAAACCTCAATGTGACTTTGTTAAAACATTGTTTTGGGAAGAGAGGATTTGATCTAAGGGGTTAGATCAAATGGAATTGATATTCAACACAACAACACTTTACTCAATGATCAATTGCTTGATCATACAAAAGATCACAACATGGTAATTCTTGCCATAACATATGAACATCTGTTCAACTCAATAAAATGGAGAAAACATTCTTGACTTATCGTTTCCATGTCTTTAACAAATAAATACTCCTACCATGAACCTCATAGTATTCCTTGAGCTAAACTTTGGAATTTAACACCAACACAAGCTTATCATTAAAACCCAGAGATGGGAGAGGCCTATAACCATCAAATAGATAATAAGCAAACTCTAAGTTATTCACACTTAAAAGTTAAGAAACTACACTTGAGGTATAATTGAATTCACTTTAAAACTTATTACCAAATATGGTAAAACCCAAGGACCTAAGTGCATAAAAGCCACACATTCTGATTTTATTCATAACTTATTAAATATGTGGAATATCACAAAACTAAATTCGTTTACATTACGAATTATAGTTCAAACTATTTGAATAAAATAAACTATGAGTACTTTGAAACTCATATGATCATGCCTTGGGAAATCAAACATCATCATTCAAAATTGGGGTATAATTATTATTCTTGACATTTTGATCCCAACTATAATATAAATACAATCACATATGATATAGTGACTCACCCATAAGCATAAGATCATTCATAAGACAATTAGTAACAAAAGCCACTTGGCTATCCAAAAACAAATCACAAGAGAGGATATTACCCATGCCACATAGGATGAAAATATCTACATAGCTTGCATCCTAAGCAATGCCACCTCATGCTTAAAGGATTACTATGGATGAGAGCATGACAACCAAGCACCTTACTCATCAAATTAAAACAAGAGTCATCCACCTATGTGTCATGATATTAGAGCATGTCCAAGCCTATAAAAGGAACCCTCTACCTCATTCATCTCATCATCTTGCACCATGATGCAAGAAGACCAACACATTGAGCCACTCCATAAAATAGTTAGGATCAAGATGAAGCAGCTAGGAGGTGGAGGCATGCCACAAGATGCAGAGTTTATCGGAATTCCTGAAGAACAAGCTACAGAAGATAGCAAGGTAGAAATTCTAAGGAAGACCACATATTTAGATAATCACATCATCATTCCTTGAGTAGAACCTTAGATTATAATCCAAGTCCTTGTGGAGTGAGAGGGGTAATTGGTATAACCATATCTAAATATCTCTAGTAATAACTTAGGAAGCCAAACCTTGATCATTATAAATTGTGTAGTGATCATAAACCCTAAGAACTTGAAGTAGAAGATATAAGCTCATAAGTAAAGCTTAGAGTTAAAGCCTATAATATATATGGTGAGAAACCATTCATCATTATAACCAAAGTTAACTATAAAAAGAATTATAGCTACTTAGGTTACTTTAACAATAGATTAAGAATATAATAGAAATCAATTGGTATAAGATAAAATCAATTCTCAAGTACTTAGTAATTAAAGGAGAACATAAACAACTAAGCAAGTAACCATATTACCTTGGTTAGGGGAGATTAAAACCTAGGACATATTTGAGATTCAAACCATGTGCAATTAGGAGAATATGATTAGAACCCTAATTGTTCATTAATTGAATCCTATGCTTCAATTATTAAACATAAGAGACACCAAATGTTAAACCCTATAATTAAAACCATGTGTGGATATCAACCACTTATCCTTATAATTAGAACCAAACCATAATAAGAGTAGTATCTACCCTAGGTATTTCAAGGTGTTAATGCTAAACCTGAGAAGGGAGTTACCCTAGAACTTACAAGACCTTAAATTTTAATAAAACATTTTTGCAACCCTAACAAAATACTCTTAAAGCCAAGAGAGGGATAAATTGAATTATCATCATTAAGAACCTTACTTAAAAAGTTAACCATATTCAAATGCAAGTGTACAAAAAATATGGTTAAACACATAATTCAGATCCACTCATAATTCTACCATGAAAAAGAAAGCAAGTTAGAATTAATTCTACAAGAAAAAGGGAATTAAAGTGAGTGCCTAAAATCATGCTTAATAAAAATTGCAATAAAGGTTCATATATATTAAATGCTCATTTAAAAACAATTCAGTATTAAATGATCTTCTTGTTGGTCCTCATGAGATTCCAATTGTCAAATACCTGCAAAATAGAATGATTTGAATTAAAAACAGAATTCAAAATGGAAATACAAAACGAGAAAATAAATAAAAGAGAAAAAGAAGAAGAGGCTTACCCGGACTTACCCAGCCGCAGCAGCCCCACCATCATAGCCCACCAAGCAGCCCGAACGACCCAGACTCAAGCACAGCCCAAAGTGGCCTGTGTACCCCTTCGTATGGATAAAGATGGAGAGGCGTCGTCGTCTTCGTCTTCTCTCCTCGACGCACGAGAGCTCGCCACCGAGCCGACCAGCGCCACGTCCCGCGGTCGCCGCCGGTATTCTTGACCGCCAACGACACTCCCGTGGACGTATAAATGGCGCGGAAGCCTCCAATTTCCCCTCCCTCTGCGTAATTTTCCCCATTACCGAAACCCTAGCCAACCCTGCCTCCGGCCATCGCCGTCGATGGAGACCTCCCCAGGCCAAACCGTGACCACCCACGTGACCGCCGTCCTCGACATGCCCAGCCTGCAGAAGGAATCGAACTGAGGTGCCCCGGAGCGTCTCCGTTGAGCGCGTCTCTCCGACGGCCGGCGCCATGAAATCCGGCGAACTAGACCTCCAGCGACCTCGCCGGCATGCCTGTCGTGCTCACGGTGAGCCCACGCACCTACTGAGCTACTTATTGCAGCAAATCATCGCCCGTAGCATCCTCACTGCGTGTACCCGTGTCCGCCGCCGTTCGGCCTCGCCGGCGAGCGAGCTCCGGCGACCATTTTTGGGCGGCGCTGGCACCATTGAGTTCACCGCGGTGAGTTAAATCGATTGGTGTAGGAGATTTGCCCGGGGAAGCACCACACCGCCGACGACCATCGCCACTGCCGCCGGTGAGGGCCATGCTTGCCACGTCGTGCCACCGTGGCCGTTGACGTGGACTAACCCCACCGCCGATTGATCGTGTGGGTTAGGCAACCGGGTAACTTTAGTAAATTCTATTTTAATTTCAATTCAATAAATGCTGCAATTATACAAATTAGTATAAAATTCATAATAATTCAGAAAAATACAAATGAGATATTAAAATTCTTAGAAAAGAAAACTCTATCCAATAAAAATATAAAATGAAGTTTTTATTTTTAATAAAAATTCACTTATTTAATACTTATTAATTAAGCCTTTAATTTTAATTCCAAATTCAATTAAAATTCAATAAATTAAGAAAAGTTTCTAAAATAAATAAAAACCAGTAAGAAGTTGAATAAAACATTATAAATTATTTTCTTTAATTATTATCTTGTTAAATCCTTATTAGAAGGATTTAAACCCTGATTAATAAATACCTTAATTATTAATTCTTTAAAAATAATAAAATGCCAAATTCAATATTATTTTTAGTTCAAAGTTATCAATAACTTCAACTTTATTAATGAAGTTATTAACTTGAGACTAAATAGTAATTATACAACACTAATTCCATATGGTAGAAAACTAGGAACCCTATCATTTCATGTGACTCCTAAAACCTTAAATTAATTTGGAACCCTAGTTCCATTATTACATGTGAACCCTAATTTGCTTCTAACCTAAACCCAAGGTTAGAACAGGTGATCATGGTACTTTAATTCAAATCATAGAGCCACCATTAGCAACTAAAAGACATACCTATGCCCACATAAAATGTAGAACCCTATCACTAGCAATTTAGTATTCCATGTATGCATATCACTAAACCTAGTTGATCAAGTAGGATCAACCAAATTTAAACCCTAGCTTCTACTGTCAAAACCATCATCCTTATTCATCCATGCTTAGCATCACACCATTGTGATGAACCCCAATAGCATTGATGTCTACGGGACTTCTATTCTTGTAGACAGTGTTGGGCCTCCAAGAGCAGAGGTTTGTAGAACAGCAGCAAGTTTCCCTTAAGTGGATACCCAAGGTTTATCGAACTCAGGGAGGAAGAGGTCAAAGATATCCCTCTCATGCAACCCTGCAACCACAAAGCAAGAAGTCTCTTGTGTCCCCAACACACCTAATAGGTGCACTAGTTCGGCGAAGAGATAGTGAAGTACAGGTGGTATGAATAAGTAGTAGCAACGGCACCGTAAAAGTGCTTTGCCCAGGACAATGAACAAGCAAGTAGTAATGCAGCAGTAGTAACGCAGAAAAACGAGTAAACAAGCAACGATAGCAATGATTTAGGAACAAGGCCTAGGGATTAGACTTTCACTAGTGGACACTCTCAACATTGATCACATAACAGAATAGATAAATGCATACTCTACACTTTTGTTGGATGATGAACACATTGCGTAGGATTACACGAACCCTCAATGCCGGAGTTAACAAGCTCCACAATAATGCTCATATTTTAGTAACCTTTAGTGTAAGATAGATCAAAAGACTAAACCAAGTACTAGCATAGCATGCACATCTGTCACCTTCATGCATATGTAGGAGGAATAGATCACATCAATATTATCATAGCAATAGTTAACTTCGCAATCTACAAGAGATCATGATCATAGCATAAACCAAGTACTAACACGGTGCACACACTGTCACCTTTGCACACGTGCGGGAGGAATAAAACTACTTTAATAACATTGCTAGAGTAGCACATAGATAAATTGTGATACAAACACATTGCAATCATAAAGAGATATAAATAAGCACCTCACTATGCCATTCAACAGTGAATAAGTATTCCGTGAAATATAGCCTAAGAGACCCACACGGTGCACACACTGTCACCTTTACACACGTGGGACAAGGAGTCTCCGGAGATCACATAAGTAAAACTCACTTGACTAGCATAATGACATCTAGATTACAAGCATCATCATATGAATCTCAATCATGTAAGGCAGCTCATGAGATTATTGTATTGAAGTACATAGGAGAGAGATGAACCACATAGCTACCGGTACAGCCCCGAGCCTCGATGGAGAACTACTCCCTCCTCATGGGAGCAGCAGCGGTGATGAAGATGGCGGTGAAGATGGCAGCGGTGTCGATGGAGAAGCCTTCCGGGGCACTTCCCCGCTCCGGCAGGGTGCCGGAACGGAGACTCCTGTCCCCCGGATCTTGGCTTCGCGATGGCGGCGGCTCCGGAAGGTTTTCCGTATCGTGGTTTTTCGCCTCGGGGTTTCGCGACGGAGGCTTTAAGTAGGCGGAAGGGCAGTCGGGGGCCGGACGAGGGGGCCACACCATAGGGCGGCGCGGGCCCCCTTGGCCGCGCCGCCTTGTGGTTTGGCCACCTCGTGGCCCCACTTCGTATGCTCTTCGGTCTTCCGGAAGGTTCGTGGCGAAATAGGCCCCTGGGTCTTTGTTTCGTCCAATTCGAGAATATTTCGTTACTAGGATTTCCGAAACCAAAAACAGCGTAAAACGAGAACCGGCACTTCGGCATCTTGTTAATAGGTTAGTTCCGGAAAATGCACGAATATGACATAAAGTGTGCATAAAACATGTAGGTATCATCAATAATATGGCATAGAACATAAGAAATTATCGATACGTCGGAGACGTATCAAGCATCCCTAAGCTTAGTTCCGCTCGTCCCGAGCGGGTAAAACGATAACAAAGATAATTTACTGAAGTGATATGCCATCATAATCTTGATCATACTATTTGTAAACATATGTAGTGGATGCAGCGATCAAAACAATGGTAATGACATGAGTAAACAAGTGAATCATATAGCAAAGACTTTTCATGAATAGTACTTCAAGACAAGTATTAATAAGTCTTGCATAAGAGTTAACTCATAAAGCAATAAATCAAAGTAAAGGTATTGAAGCAACACAAAAGGAAGATTAAGTTTCAGCGGTTGCTTTCAACTTGTAACATGTATATCTCATGGATAATTGTCAACATAGAGTAATATAACAAGTACAATATGCAAGTATGTAAGAATCAATGCACAAGCTCACACAAGTGTTTGCTTCTTGAGGTGGAGAGAGATAGGTGAACTGACTCAACATAAAAGTAAAGAGAATGGTCCTTCAAAGAGGAAAGCATCGATTGATATATTTGTGCTAGAGCTTTTATTTTGAAAACATGAAACAATTTTGTCAACGGTAGTAATAAAGCATATGAGTTATGAAAATTATATCTTACAAGTTGCAAGTCTCATGCATAGTATACTAATAGTGCCCGCACCTTGTCCTAATTAACTTGGACTACCGGATCTTTGCAATGCACATGTTTTGACCAAGTGTCACAATGGGGTACCTCCATGTCGCCTGTACAAAGGTCTAAGGAGAAAGCTCGCATTTTGGATTTCTCGCTTTTCATTATGCTCAACTTAGACATCCATACCGGGACAACATGGACAACAGATAATGGACTCCTCTTTAATGCATAAGCATGTGGCAACAATTATTATTCTCATATGAGATTGAGGA